>NC_060138.1:45942045-46245076 GCF_021461385.2 Schistocerca piceifrons
AGTGACATAACATAACGTTAGTCAAATTTCGCGTTGGCATATTGACGGTTTACTCCATGTATAATGTAAATTATTTGATTTATACCTTCTCCTAACCCTGAGAAGTTCTCGCGTTACGGACATATAACCTTCCTCATACCACGCATGAGATCGTGCGGAACCATACAACATAGCGGTGGTAATATGTGGTTTTTGATCTAACAAGCTGAACTGTACGTTTAAGTAGATTTCTTTTCGATTAATAAGGTCTCGGCTTACAGTTAACGCTTATCAGGATTCTATCTACTTAGTGCTTTGTTCTCTTACAAATTTAGGATTTAACATTATAGGTAATTTCCCAGTACATAACAAAGACAGCCAATGGCAGGCATCTTTGACTTTCTGTCCGCGCATGCGCGTGATCCGCCGTCTTGCTCGGTACATAGCCGCGTGCACAGTCAGTTCCAACGCAACGTCCGCGGCTAACCGATCGCTTCCCATGAAGTGGGACCGGCGCTGTTTCTCAGTTAAGTAACGTAGCTTTACGTGGTACCAAGGTACTTTAGCTTTTCATGTTTGACCGTGCCTTATTTTGGCATGTATTGCTTTATTTTATGCTTCTGAAGAAGGCTAGATTACTCTAGCTGAAACCTGGGTAAAGACCAGTAACATTTCGCAAGTGAGGAGGATTTTTGACATATTAATGTATCACAGTTGCTGACAGGACTGCAAGCTTGCACTTAATATCCTGGAAAATGGCATCGTGGCGGAGATTACGTCAGTGCTAGTCCCATACATGTTCTACTGGGGACAGATCTGAGATTTTGCTGGCCTGGAGAGTATATCAGCATCATGTAGTCAGTCCGTAGGAACACGTGCCGCGTGTGGACAAGTATTGTCGTGTTGAAAAATGGCGCCACATTACTGTTACGTGAGGAAGCAGAACGTACGTCACGAGCAGCCGTGATCTGAAGTTACACCGACGACTGCCCTCACCATGACGTCAGAAATTACGCTGCTGTGGCTCTACAGCACACTGGAAGAGTGGGAACTCTGCCCAGGTCGCCGCCATATTCGCACGATGGTCACCATGGATTCTGCAGAAGCGCGATTCGTCGCTGAACGTAGCGTATCGGCAGTCTATATTTTCCGCTGACTTCATCACTCCAAACGCAGACGTCTGTGATGCGGTTTTAAAGGCAGCCTACTCACGAGGGTTTGGGGTTAACACAGAACGTTGCAGTGAGTGAATTACTTGTTTTCCTATATTAGGTACAGATGTGAAGGAATTACGATGTGCTTAGTGTGTTATACAGGATGTCTACAAAGTCTGGGATATAGGGAAATATAATAAATGTATTTTATAAACATTAACAATAAACTGAGATACCGAAGCACGACTCACGACCGGTACTCACAGCTTCACTTCTGCCAGTATCTCGTCTTCTACCTTCCAAACTTTACAGAAGCTCTCCCGCGAACCTTGCAGATCTAGGACTCCTGAAAGAAAGGATATTGCGGAGACATGGCTTAGCCACAGCCTGGGGGAGGTTTCCAGAATGAGATTTTCATTCTGCAGCGGAGTGTGCGCTGATATGAAAGGTGCGGAGTTCGAGTCTCGGTCGGGCACACAGTTTTAATCTGCCAGGAAGTTTCATATCAGTGCACGCTCCGCTGCAGAGTGAAAATCTCATTCTGGAAACCTCCCCCAGGCTGTGGCTAAGCCATGTCTCCGCAATATCCTTTCTTTCAGGAGTGCTAGTTCTGCAAGGTTCGCGGGAGAGCTTCTGTAAAGTTTGGAAGGTAGGAGACGAGATACTGGCAGAAGTGAAGCTGTGAGTACCGGTCGTGAGTCGTGCTTCGGTAGCTCAGTTGGTAGAGCACTTGCCCGCGAAAGGCAAAGGTCCCGAGTTCGAGTCTCGGTCGGGCACACAGTTTTAATCTGCTAGGAAGTTTCATATCAGCGCACACTCCGCTGCAGAGTGAAAATCTCATTCTGGAAACCTCCCCCAGGCTGTGGCTAAGCCATGTCTCCGCAATATCCTTTCTTTCAGGAGTGCTAGTTCTGCATGGTTCGCGGGAGAGCTCCTGTAAAGTTTGGAAGGTAGGAGACGAGATACTGGCAGAAGTGAAGCTGTGAGTACCGGTCGTGAGTCGTGCTTCGGTAGCTCAGTTGGTAGAGCACTTGCCCGCGAAAGGCATAGGTCCCGAGTTCGAGTCTCGGTCGGGCACACAGTTTTAATCTGCCAGGAAGCTTCATTAACAATAAATATTAACAAAAATAGTAATAAAATAAATTGTAAAAATACTAATATATGAAGAAGTGGAGTTGATACTCTTAAGTAGACATGAAGGATGGTCGTACCGCAAAATTGCGGAAGAATTTAACCTTCGTCCCCCCCTGTCAGGTAATTAATCACCAAGTTTAAAATACAGGCAGTCTGCTGAAGAAACTCCGTTCCAGAGGACCAAAGGTTTCAGCGAAACGAGAGAGACTGTTTTGGGCAACGTTTATGCTAGCCCGGTCGTCCACGGAGTTGGGTGTTCGAAGGACAACCATCCAGTCCTGGCAGGAGAGATTTGATCCGTACAAGCTACAGATATTGCATCACTTCAATGAAGACGGCTCCGATAGATGCATTGAAGATGTGTGGATGGTTTACAGATAAATTTAATGAGAATATCAATTTCACTAAAGCCTGTGTGATGTTCAATGACGAAGCTGTGTTTTATGTCGGTGGTGAAGTGAACAGACAAAAATCTTCCATACTGGTCTCAAGGCAGACCGCATTGGATTAGTCTGTCCAGACAGCAGGGCTGCCGTAAGGTGACGACCTAGTGTGGTTTGTGGAAAGTTCATGTGCTGCTAGGACATTTCTTCATTGACGAACATGTAACGGGTGAGACTTATCTAAACGAGCTGAAAGAAACTGATGCCTCAAACTGAGCGTTTGGGTGAGGGACTTCCAGACTGGTTTCAGCAGGATGGGGGCCATGACCATTTCGCTGTAGCTCTTAGAGATTGGTCGAATGACGGTTTTCCTCACTGCATTTGGAGAAGAGGTGATGAGGAATGGCCCCTTCATTCGCCAGACTTTTCTTCCCTTTATTTCTTTCTCCGGGATATGCTGTAACAGGAAGTTTACTCGATGAAGATAACGAATTGAAACCAGCTGACAGAACGCATTACCAGCCAATGTGCTAAAATAGACCGCAGTTGAGACCTATTCCATCGAATTCACCTTAATCTTGCAAAGCGCATCTAATTATGTATTGAAAAGTACGGACATCATGTTGAAAGCATTATTTATTAAGACTGAAGTGACTAAAATGCGCTTTATTATTATTTGTTAGAACTGCCTACGTACCCAGGCTTTACGGACACCCTGTACAGCGATCTTTTGTTATGGTGGTCAGTCGTCGTCACCGGAAGCTTGACAACGAATATGCTCGCTCCCATGTTGCCATGAGGTCCAACATCTGTCCACTGTCACACCAGAATGCCCCACAAATCTTGATATTCCGTTATTCGACCAACTGGAAATCCACACTGACACCGTTTCTAAAGTCTGATAGGTCCTGATAACGCTGATAACCCGAATGAGAGTCATCTCCACGCTCTATTTGGTCCTGTTCACGCCCTTACACACCCTTAATTTTGAAGTTATGTGCAAAGTCCGTTGGAAGCCGTTAAGCGCTATCACTTTCAAATAATGCATGAATATGCCTACATCAAAAAAAGTTTAGCATCACCTCGGTTCCGAGAGCCCCGGAACTAGTACAGAAAAATGGATTAGAGATCAACTTGAACATCATTTCCGCCCTTTTTATTGCTCATGAAAACCACACATTGCATGTCGTACCACCATACCGCGAGACCTTAAGAGACCGTGGTCCAGATGGCTGTACACACTGGTACCTCTAATACCCAGTAGCACTTCCTCTTGCATTGATGCATGCCTGTATTCCTGGTGGCATACTATCCATAAGTTCATCAAGGCACTGTTAGTCCAGATAGTCTCACACCTCAATGGCGATTCGGCGTAGATCCCTCAGGGTGGTTGGTGGGTCACGTCGTCCATAAACATCCATTTTTAATATATCCCAGGCATCTTTAATTAAAACTTCCGGGCTGAATTTCCGTGGTCCATATATAAAACTGCTTCTCCTTCCTGACGTTCCGTTGCCTACTGCGGGCAACATCTTCCGAGGTGAGTCGGCGATTGGCTGCTAGGCGCTGGAGGTCCCGCTTATATAGAGCGCTAGGATGGCGCCACCACTCATCACGTGCTTTCGACTTTAAAACTATCTCTGACTATCACCATCTCTCTCGATTATAGGTAATCGATAGTCACTTCGTTGGTACAGAGTCGACCGCCATATTTTGTCTAGTTTTAACCCTTCTTTTTTATTAAAATTATTTTCCTGTTCGTAGATCTCTATAGTGAGACAAACGTGATAGCCAGGACCTCACGTTATTATACCCGCATGTATATAGAAGCTAGAGAAGGAACTACAGTGCAGTCTGAGCCTGCTTTAACAGTGACCTTCACCCAAATTATTTCACATTTCGGATCTCCGTCAATTTCCTTCGATACTATTGCACTTTTTATCGCTATAAAAACGCCTCCCCCTTCACTGTCCATCCTGTCTCTGCGATATACTTTCCAATCTGAGTTCAGAATGTCATTACTGTTTACATCTGGTTTCAGCCAACTTTCCGGCCATAGTACTATGTGGGCATTGTGACCGTTTATTAACGAGAGCAGTTCTCGGACCTTTTATAGACGCTCCTGCAGTTTACTATTAGCACATTAATATTGTTATTCCCTGTTGCGTTTTGCCTACTCCTACCTTGCCGCGTCTCAGGAGGCGTCTTGTCGGGCCTAGGGAGGGAATTCTCTAACCTAAAAATCCCACATGTGCACTCTACACGTACTCCGCTACCCCTGTAGCCGCTTCCTGCGTGTAGTGCACGCCTGACCTATTCAGGGGGACCCTACATTTCTCCCCCTCCAAGTGAATACTTTCAAATTTAGAACGTTTCTTGTCTGAGCACTAAAGAACTGTAACATCGGACCTTACCACTAACGTAACCTACGATCGCAATGATCTCCACAGGCAATTACTGGTTACATATGGCGCACTGCATTCAGAATCGAAGTCGAATGTGAACGCCCAGTCATACCTACCTTCCACTTGTGTACGTATTAAAGATATGTAACGTTCGTAGGCCTATTATTTAGTGAAAGATGCCTCTAACATCATCTCCATTGAACTGAGAAAGAGAGCCCGCCCTATGATGTCCGTTGAAGGGAAGACATCGACCACATTTTGTTCGCCTGCCAACGGCACGAACATGTAATGGACTTTATGCTTCGTCAATCACCATTCTTGTGAGAAGAGCTTTTACCAGCAGCGCACGATCCTTCGTGGAGACGGTCATGTTCAGCGTCTTGGACGAAACTACGCAACAGACACGTGTCGCGCGTGTGCTGGCCTGCATATTCTGACGCTTACAGCACCATCTATTGGACAAATTTTCGTTAATTTCTTCTCCCATGACCTTCCCCCGTGCGTCAATAATATACTTTTCAAATCTGACATCATTCTGAGCACTTGTTGCCTTTCTGCAGCGTTTTTAAACTGGTACTTATATTATGGAAACCCTTTACAACAAAGCACTGTGGCTTTCAAATAAACCTTCTGAGAGAGAACGACGTTACCTTACCCGGGAGATGCTTGAATACAGACGTCAGCTACTCGGCGAAAATCTACTTACAATGTTTCAAGAACCACAGTCGAGTAAGTAAGCGAGGAATATATTACAACGATATACAAATCTTTATCACAGGACAGATGAAACGGCGTTACACAAACTACAGCGCGCACATAGTCATTTAACATTTTCATTACCACTGAGAATACGGGTCCCACAGAAGTTGGAATTAACTGCATGTCATTGCTGTGTGTATCAATATTCCACTGGTAACAGGGAAACCTTTTAATCGTTTGCATAATCCTTATAATTATAACTTTCTCCTGCAGACTGTTCCGTTTCCACGTTTCACTGGTGAACCTCTGTTCCGCTCCGTTCCGTGCTGTTGCATCGAATCACCGTAGTTCGCACCTGCACATTGGGTGTCGTGACTTCCCAAACAATTCGGGTCGATGAACTGTACGTACGTACTGATGTTCGTCGCTTCACAAACGGTGACCATATTGAGCAACTAATATGTAAATTAGAAGCTTGAGAGAGGCCCTATCTATAAATGTATAACTTTTCTGTATGTCTTGTCGTTTTCGCGCAGTCGTATTCCTAAACTACGTACGTAGCTTAAACTTCCTGCCAGATTAAAACTATGTGCCGGACCGAGACTCAAACTCGGGACCTTTGCCTTTCGTAGACAAGTGCTCTACCAACTCAGCTACCCAAGCACGACTCGACCTCACAGCTTCAATTCTGCCAGTACGTTACTCCGCTACAGAGTGAAAATTTCATTCTGGAAACATCCCCCAGGCCGTGGCTAAGCCATGTCTCTGCAATATCCTTTCTTCCAGGAGTGCTAGTTCTGTGAGCTTCGCAGAAGAGCTTCTGTGAAGTTTGGGAGGTAGGAGGCGAGGTACTGGCAGAACTGAAGCTTGAAGGGCGGGTCGTGAGTCGTGATTGGGTAGCTCAGTTGGTAGAGCACTTGCCCGCGAAAGGCAAAGGTCCAGAGTTCGAGTCTCGGTCCGGTACACACTTTTAATCTATCAGGAAGTTTCATATCAGCGCTCCCTCCGCTGCAGAGTGAAAATTTCAATCTGGTGACGTACGTAGCTGTTAATAAGTCTGTATGTCCGAGCTTTCACTGCGCTGGAAAATGAATTGGGAGGGGGGGGGGGGGGAAGCATCTTTTAGGTGTATTTTATCCTGACTACGACGTTAATTAAAATGTACATTAATGTCTTCCACTTTCTTCAAATGTTAGTACAATACTGAACCCACGCTCACAAACCGTTACCTATACCTGGATTCGAACCACCACCCACAGCAAAAGCTTGGCATTATAAAGACGTTGGCGGATAGAGCAACGAAAACTGAGAACCCGAGATGCTTGACGCAGAATTAAAACATCTCACCAATGCATTGCTCAAGAATGGTTATTTGTTTGCTGAGGTGAAAAGAGCCTTAAGGCCAACGCGAAGAGATCGTAGTGATGCTCTAAGCGACGTTGAAATCTTAAGTTTTCCTGCCAGTCATTATGTACATGAATGAGCGCATACGAGAAATATTGAATAACCGGAACATTTCGGTATCCTGCGCGCGCGCGAGCGTGGGTTCAGTATTGTACTAACAATTGAAGAAAGTGGAAGACACTAACGTACATTTTAATTAACGTCGTAGTCAGGATAAAATACATCTAAAAGATGCTTCCCCCCCCCCCCCCCCCCCTCCCAATTCATTTTCCAGCGCAGTGAAAGCTCGGACATACAGACTTATTAACAGCTACGTACGTCACCAGATTGAAATTTTCACTCTGCAGCGGAGGGAGCGCTGATATGAAACTTCCTGATAGATTAAAACTGTGTGCCGGACCTAGACTCGATCTCGGGACCTTTACCTTTCGCGGGCAAGTGCTCTACCAACTGAGCTACCCAATCACGACTCGCGACCCGACCTCAAAGCTTCAGTTCTGCCAGTACCTCGCCTCCTACCTCCCAAACTTCACACACACACACACACACTCACACACACACACACACACACAAGATACCAAGATACAAGATCACCTAAAATCGGCCAAGGATGTCAGACATCCGCTGGAAAAGGCTGGAATTTGTAGGGTTCCGTGTAGTTGTGGGGATGTGTCCGTGGGTACTACAAACAGAACTGTCAAAAAATGACAGAGCAGAAGGGCGATTGCAGAAGAGGAAGGACTGACATGTCAGTTGTAGCGGAACATGCTTTACATCTAGGAGACCGCCATCATTTGGATAGGACTCAAGTACTGGTAGCCACAAGCGGATACCGTGGAAGGCTATACAAAGAGGCCATAGAGATTGCAAGATACCCCAGAAATATCAGATGGAAGGAGGACGGTGTGATATTAAATGAAATTTGGACTCCAGTGCTGAGAAAGATGTGTGCAAGGCATCCAACATGGGATGATAGAAGCAGCGGACGACGGCAGTCGACAACGGCCAGTTGCCCTCGCGTAATCAAAACATGTGATGTCACGCCATTGCGTGGAAGCGCAACTTTGTTGTAAGTGGCGAGCCAGGGTGTGACTCGACCATTCAACAAAGCTGTGATCCCCCTTCAATATATCCTCAGATGGGGACTAAACTTCAGCTTTTAAAGTGAAATCCATTCGACCACAGCGTAACAGCCAGGAACATGTTACTAACTGGGTAGTGGATGGGTTAAGGAGTCCAGTGCCCCAGAAGTGAATGCTGTAGAACTACGCCGTAATCCGGGATACACCTAGAAGTACGCTCAGCCATGCACTGCACAGTGCTTTGCACAAATAGAGTGAAATTAGGTGCAGAACCAATTTGATGAGAGAGCGCTCGGTATATCAAGATTTGACTTCCGTAATATGAAGTTATGATTTTTTAACGTATCAGCGAATGATATTTTATGATATAGGATGTAAATTCTCTTATAGAAGCTGACGGGTACTATTGTAGTTTTACCTCTAGAAATCTGAAAATTGTTTAGTGAAACCAAAAGGGATCACCGTTGTAGAAATACGTTAATTAGGCATTTTCTCCAATGAAAGTATGTCAATTTTTTCAAAACAATTTAAATGCTTCAACGACATTTCTCCTATTCTTTCTGTGGTGTCACCGCCAGACACCACACTTGCTAGGTGGTAGCCTTTAAATCGGCCGCGGTCCGTTAGTATACGTCGGACCCGCGTGTCGCCACTATCAGTGATTGCAGACCGAGCGCCGCCACACGGCAGGTCTAGAGAGACTTCTTAGCACTCGCCCCAGTTGTACAGCCGACTATGCTAGCGATGGTTCACTGACAAAATACACTCTCATTTGCCGAGACGATCGTTAGCATGGCCTTCAGCTACGTCATTTGCTACGACCTAGCAAGGCTCCATTACCAGTTACTATTGATGCTGTAAAACATGTACCGTCAAGAGCGATGTTCACCAATTATGGATTAAAGTTAAGTATTCCAGCAGCTACGTACGTTTTTTGTTAGTCTCATTTCCTTGACCTGTTCCAGACCTCACGCCAGCCTGCGTCAGCTAAAACTCGTGCCTTTCGGCTTCCTCTCATAGTGGATTGGCTGTCTTGCCAATCGACAACACTTTCCGTACTCACCAGTGCAGAGAATTTACCGCATGGTCTTCGTCAAAGATATCAACTATCAACTGATTTATTTAGTTAACTTGTATCGAGATTTTGTAAGAAGCACTGTGCCTCATATCGTTACTTTGACTGTAAAGAATACCCGGGATTTATGTTTTTATGAATAGGAACAACAAAATGTTAGCCGTACCGAGGGAGACGTCACGCTAACACCGTGTAACACGGTCTCTAGCCTTGGTGGATGACAGGACGAACGTCCACAGGTTTCTTGAGAAATGCCATGCCCAGGTAGAGCCCCTTATTCGTGACTGGATATCTTAGAGCTACAAAAGTGCATGTTGAATGCTATATTTCACCTGCTGCTCTAAAGCGTTCCAGGCATTTTGTGTGGGCCTAACATCGAGAAAGTTATTGGACCAGGCGAGGGACAATGGTATGTCTGAATATTCATCAGCGAACACACGTTGCAACTGTGTGACTACATATGAACGCAGCCTACTCTTCATGAAGAAAGGGTAACATCTGGTTACCGAGAGTGCTGCGATAAATTTCCCAGTTAATTTTCACGGTGATAACATTGAGTGCTTCCAACAAGGACTGCTGACATTTTTAAAAATATCGGTAATTCGCTATATAGATATGAAAAATGTATTATCGGCACTCGATGTATGGTAGAAAGTATCGATATATCGATGGAAAAATATCCACCTATCGGATTATGAAAGTATCAGCTGCAAATTGTAAATATAATGCCGGTTTTAGAGCTGTATATTTAAATATTGTTTTATTATTAGATATTCTGTACATCAACAAGCTAGCAGGCTGCTTATTCCCCTTGGAGCAAGAACTGAAAGGAAACCGATGCATTTTCACGCTTGGCAGTAACCACGTTGCTAACAATGGCAACTGCATGTAAGTGGCACAATGAAAGGCGTGCGACGGGTCCGTCGTTCGGTTTTGTCACATATCAGATTTGTCTGTAAAACTTGATGCCGACTTCCCCGGTTTTTTTTCATTTCTGCAACTCCAGCGACCTAGCAGTTGCAGTGTCAAAATTTCCACGAAATTAAACGAAGCAGTGTCTGTCGGTAGCGCCGAGCGCCGGTTACTTCAGCATTTCCCCTCACACGTATTCGCCCACCGGAATGACCAAGACTGACATATAGGCAACTGTTTTGGAACAAATCTGATAAGAAGAAATAGCACACCTAGTTGCGTGAAACTTTAATGCAGCTGGTGTGTTTTTTTATTCAAAATTGGAAATGCTGTTATTCCATTTGCACTACAGCTCCCCAGTGGAATAGGACTACTACTTTGTGCCACATATACTTGTTTCACACAGTCGAAGAGGAAGACTGGAAGTGATGAAAGGTCAAAAAGTAGTAAGTGAAAATAAAATTATGTTGCTAGAATTTCAAAGGAACAACTTGAAATATTAATCGAAAATTACGGAAAAATATAATATAGGGTGAAAATATCGGCAATCTATGTGCCATTCGGTACCGAATTATCTATATATCGGCGAAAAGGCGTCGCCTGTGTTACACCGATATTTCTTGGAAAAGTATCGGTAAATCTATATATCGATATTATATGAACAGTCCTACTCCAGTCCGCACGAGGCGGTAATTCAAACCGGCCAGTTCAGTAGCACACCAGTGGTCGGGCCAGCAGCTCCAACGCACCTTCGGAGCCCCATCATCAGTGTGCGCAGGCCGAATTATTTCGTATTTCTGTCGATACTAAGTTTGAGCCAATCACACAGAAGTGTCACTCCGTGAGAAGACTTCAGGACGGTGCCCCGATGGCAGCCGGCACTTCCAGCGCAACCAGCCGCACTGGAGTGACCCCGCCTGGACAACGCGCAACTACGGCCAAATCTTCTACTCTTTGCCCTTACTCTGAAGTTGGATTTTACTAAAAGGTTTCCACTAAGTGGAGAAGAATATAAACTGTTTTCTTGTGTCTTCTACACATGGGAACAATCGGGCTTAGTCCCAGTATTACAAACTAAATTGATATTGAGTTTAAAGGATTCAGTACTGCGACTTTTTTGAACTCTGTTTGTTCGAGCATTCAGTCGGACAAGAAGGTTCTTTTTTAATATCCTTCCTTCGTAAGTTAGTTTTGCGTTAATAAATGGCTCTGAGCTCTATGGGACATAACATCTGAGGTCATCAGTCCCCTAGATCTTAGAACTACTTAAACCTAACTAACCTAAAGACATCACACACATCCATGCCCGAGGCAGGATTCGAACCTGCGACCGTAGCGGTTGCGCGGTTCCAGACTGAAGAGCCTAGAACCACTTGGTCACACCGGCCGGCTTTGCGTTAATATCCACATATGTAAAGTTATTTCTTGTGCTTCAAAATAAAACAGTTTAGTTGTTTACCTGTTGAACATTTCATGTGGTGTAACCGAAGGGACATCAGTTAGGGTGTGGTCCTCTCAGTGTTCTTAAGAAATCGTGAAATGCAGAAGGAAAAGAAAACAGTTTATGGCACTGTGTACTGCATACAGCAGAGGAGCAGTTCGGAGAGGGTGATTGCTTCAGCATGACAATGCACTGTGCCATGAAGCAGCATCAGAGTAGCCATGTGTTGCGGCCACATGTAGTAAGCGTTGTTTCACGCAGTGGAGAATGGTAGAAGAGAGGCACGCCGGCAACCGAAGCATTGCGAAGTAAGCAGGCACAGATAGCCTTGCTGACAGCAGCAGTCTACCAACAGACTGACGCAAGGACGCACACAGAAAGAGTGCCGAGGGAAGCCTGGAGAGTGCTGAGTAAGGAGACGTGAGGCCAGCATGCTAAGTTGCGTTGCAATATACTGCGGGAATAATAACAAAAAGCTACCACCGGTGGTAAAAAACGTCCTCCTGCCGGATATAAATGGTGGAGCGCAGGCAGCAACGGACAGAAACCATTAGGAAGCAGTTCTGATCTGAGGACAGACGTGGTCCGTGTCCGAATGTTCAATCTTCGTAGGTGACGATTCCGGAAGTCTGTTCCAGTTCGCAGGAGTCATCCGTTCGCCGCCAGGTGTCCAGTTCTGGGAGGTCGGCCCGAGTTCGGTCGGCACCATGGCTGACTAACTACAGCGAGAACTTCCAGCAGGACCGGCCGCTTCGCGGTCTCGGTCACAGGCGCCGCCGAGGACTGATGCCCGGACTTCACGGCAGCCCGGCTCCACGGCGCGTGGTCCGTCCATGACGGGACCTCGGGGACATCGCGACTGACGGCTTCCCAGCCGCCGGTGCAGCAGGCGTCGTCAGCTGACCTCACGGCGACGCGGCTCCGTGGGCGTGCCCGTACGGGGGGCACCGAGCGGCGACGAGTTCATCTGAACCACAGGTCACCCTGGCTTCAGCGGAGCACTGGTGGCCTGAGGCTCCCGAGTGCGATCAGCGGTGCGCGTTGCGCGCATTGTCGGAGAATCTACACAGCAGCAGCCAGGCAGAGGGATTCGCAGGGCTGGGCAGCGACGACGAGGGAGAAATTGTAAAGAAAGTTCAATAAATAACTGTAAAACTCCACGCCGTCTCAGTCTTTCGGCCAGCCACTGGGTCTGCTGCTAACAAGTGGAGCAGAAGCCGTAACACATGTTTTGTGGACAATAAAGTTGCTTAAATGGATTAGTCCTGGCTAGAGTAGCGATCTGAACCAAGTGGAACACCTTTCGGATCAGTTAGAACGGCGACCTCGTTTCGCACCCCGGCGTCCAACATCGCCAGTTTCTCCGGTTTCGGCTCTTGAGGAAGAATGGCCTGCATTCCTTGATACACCTTGAGACCTCTGATAGAAAGTGTTTGCAGTAGAGTTCCAGCCGTCATAAAGATGAATGGTGTACACGGTCCGTATCAATGGCTGCTAGGAAGTGTCTTGCTGTTTTCATCAGGCACTGTACGTCTCCCACCAACTACGAAAGGGTACAGGCTGCAGGCAACAGCGAAATCCGCAGCGACGTCCTGTTTGGGGTTTGGCGTGGCGGCTGGCCAACACGAGCGCGTGTTGCTATTTCCACCGCGTGGCGAGCCTCGTGCTGGCAGCGCGGCGTGATGTACGGCGCTGGTGCGCGCCCCTTCTTTCAGGGCGGTTCGCGAGGGGCGCAGCGGGGGACGCGAAACAAACGGGGCGGCGAGGGCTCTGCTTTCGAGGCCAGCTGCTCCTCCCTGCCCCCCCCCCCCCCTCACCCCTCTTTCCACGCTGCTTCCCGAGATTGCGTGTCCACCGGTGATGAACGCGGCCGGTGGGTCGAGGCATTTAAATCGCCGCCGCCGCAGCGTGGGCGGGCACCCATCAGCCTAACAGCTGCCGGCGGCCGCTGGCTGCCTGCTACCTGCTGTGCCGGCGTGTTCCACAACCCGCCTACGGCCTTCACCTTCTGACCTGGCCGGCTGCGACAGGAACACCAGCAGTGGTGCCCTGGCAACCAAACAGAGTGAGCTGCTTAAAGGAGATGGAAGTCACCGAACCTGTTCATTTTTTATTCCGGTTGCTTCTTCCGGCTGCTTAGCTGTGATCTTAATTAGATTAGACGTAACTGTCAAAGCCTGAGTTCAAATCTGAGCGTAGGCAGTACTGGTGACGTATGTAAGAGACACGTTCATAGGATTTGTCGACCTGGAAAAAGCGAAGTGTAAGACGGTGCAAGATGTGCGAAATTCTGAGAAAAAGAGGGTAAGATGGGTAATACACAATAGGTACGAGGGCCAAGAGGGAAGAATAAGAGGGGAAGACCAAGAACGGAGTGCTGGGATTAAAAACGGTGTAAGACAGGGATGTAGTTTTTCTCCCCTACCAAGCCGTGGCGCCGCTGGCGCCAGTGTTCTCGCACACAGAATGCCATCGCTGCCATCGATCACAGGGTCACTATCTTTGCATTCCACGATTCAGGCCGGTGGTCGGGTGGTTAACGGAAGAGCAAAGAGACAGCGGAGTGGATTCGCAGGGTCGGAGGTGGCTTGTTGACGTTTACCGTGAGGCCTGTGGTACGACGCCTGTACGCTATGGGCAGGGTCAGCGAGAGATCCCAGCAGTGACTTGATGGGACCTCTGGTTTGGTATCGCGGTGGTGCACTGTTGTGTTTTCGAGCTTTCCTGCTGCGAGGTCATGTATAGGTTCTTGTTACTGGCCATTGAAACTGAGATGTGTCTATGGCGTGAGGGAAGAAATGTGTGATGCTCGTCGCTGTTGCATGCGAAAACGCTTCGTCTGCCTTGTGTATGTGCAGGAAATGATATGAAGTAAATAGTTGATACCACGGCCTCTCACGCGCTGTTTAATATATTTCGGAATTACTGAATGGTGAAGATATCCTATGAGTAAAGCAAATGAACCCATATTCTGCTTAAATCTGTGTCAGATGTGCATTTATATGCCCTTCTTTAGTTGCAGAAGTTATAACTATGTGAAATGGGATGTAAAGTTGAAACCCTTCCAATAAGTGAATACACTAACTCTATTACTAAAGGTGGCTTTCGATACCAGCACCTACCTTGGGTAGTAAGTGTTATTCGGAGGTTGTCACGGTACTATAAGTAATTATTATACACAAAATTGTTTATTCTGATTATACTAAATGGCAGATGTAAGGTCGATTGTGTGCCAATGTAAATTACTATTGTCTCCTTTGTGTGGCAGCCTAGCATTGTCAGTGGCTTCAGTCATTATTCCTGTCATATTTCGAGTTTTGTATTCGCGGGTTTGCTTAAGCTGACACTCTTGAGTTGTAAAACCTATAAACAGGCAAGTCAAACAGTATTCTATGAGCTCAAGACGATATTCTATTACGTGGTACCCTAGTTTGTTATAGGTTGGAAGTATTTTACATGTTATTAATATTGTGCTGTTTGCTTTGTCTGAAAAGGAGCTAGTTCTGTGAAGTAGTCGTTTATATTTTATTAGTGTCTTACGCATTGTGCCTTTTCATGTTAATTGTTTTTAAGAAGCTACAAATGACTATGTTGCAGGTAGCTGAAACCGGCGTTTCCACGGGGGTCGCGTCCTGCCGGTGTTGATAGTGGCCCTTTTTACTACGGCACATCCGGCTATCCTCCTTCAGTACATTTGTCTCGCTTATATCGTTACTACGTTTGTCGAGTGGAATTAGGGCTTACTGTAATCACCTTATATGTTGAAGACGACCTGGGTTGCAAGTACTACTCTGAAATGATGAGGTTCGCACAGGAAAGGAATTCGTGGAGGACCGAATCAAACCAGTCAGAAGACTGATGAGAACACAAACAAAAGAAAAGAAAATAACACACAGTTAGGTACATCTACATTTATACTCCGCAAGCCACCCAACGGTGTGTGGTGGAGGGCACTTTATGTGCCACTGTCATTACCTCCCTTGCGTGTCTAATTTTTAGTGTTTCAAAACATACCTTCATCAGTAGTCAGGGTGGATGTTGAGTGACGGAAGAAACTTCGTATGGTTTCTAACAAGAAAGGAAACTAGTCTCTTTCATACATATACAGGGTGTTCTCAGATTTTCCCCAGTAACTTCTAGCATTGCAGGCCGGACTGAGTACACAACGTCTTGAACTGGAACACATGTCGGAAACGTAACATTTCCGTACTACAACTACGTGAGGACTTGCTGGTAACGCGACCACTTTTCCAAGTAACTGGTGAGGCGTGATCCAGTGCTTGTTTTACAGTTCCACTCAATTCACTCATAATAAGCGAAGAAACAAAAAGGAAATTTACTTTTCACAAACAGTGTTTATTAAAGTTAAACCATTTTTGTCCTTTTCAAACGAGGGTTAACCATTCCGATCCGGTACAGGTAAAGTTCGATGTGGCGACCACCAAGTTCAGTGCACACGTGGTAACTATGAATAACGTTGTGGTACACACGCTCTGTCACATCTGGTGTCTCTGCAGTCTGCCACCCGATCTTCTGCTGTCTCTGAAGGAGTCTTATAAACCAAACTCTTCATTAGACCCCGGAGGAAGACGTCCAGTGAAGTCAAATCTGATGATCGTGGAGGCCATGCGATTGAACCACCTAGGTCTATCTGTCTGCGCCCATATTGGTGGTCCAGATGTTCCCGAACACAACGTGGAAAGTGAGCGAATGCGCAGTCATGCCGAAACCCCATGTCTTTACTAACGTTGAGTGGCACAGCGTCCAACAACACGCCAGTTACTTACAATAGGAAGGTCAAGTAGGTAGGACCCGTGAGCTTGGGTAGAAGCATACACCGTCGTATCACACGACCATCCAGAATACCTGCCCACACACTGACATATCTGTGTTCGAATCCCTGGGCATGAGCGAAATGTGGGTAGCCTGCCCAGACGTGGCTGCTTCTGGAACTGAGAACATCGTCCCTATTAAAGTTATAGTTATCTATGAAGAGAATGCGCCGTTGATGCAGTGGCGCAGAAGAGTGCGTACAGACCTCAAGGCGTGGTACAAAGTCGGCTGGCATTATTGTCTGTATCATTTGGATGCAGTATGGATGTAGCCGTTGTTCACGCAGAACATACCAAGGCGGTGCTGGGAGCAACATCCGTTGCACGTGCAACTGCTCGTGGTGTACCCGATGACGGGTTGTGTTCAACGTAATCCAGTACGGCCTCTTCCAGTTCGGTTGTGTTTCATCACCGTAGAGCACCAGTCACGCCTGCTGGCCGTGAAGTTAAGTTAACCATTTTTCGAAGCTGTTGCGAGGTTGTGGCGCAAAGGATACGCAATGGAGCTGCAACATTTTTAATCCTTACCAAAAACAAGAAACATCAAATAAATCTGTCTTTCTGTATATTTAGAATTTCATATTGTGAAAATGAATCATATCTTAGTAACGAGGTGGCAGGCCGGTTGTAAACGGCAGCAGCAAATGAATAAAAATAAAAGTACGCAATGGAGTCTTCTATTACTGTTAGCTTCGACTTACAGAAAGATCACGTCGGTGTATTCTACAAACTTATTTATCCTCAACCATGGTGCTCTAACACTCACAGACATGCGAAAGCCGTTGGGACCTTGTCATAGAGATACGATGTACGTCAAATGGCGTCAGACAATTCGATGTAAGCACCAACCATCATGACTACCCTTTTGCATACTTACCTAGCAGACATGTTTCCCACCGGCTGTGGCACGGAATCTGTACGTTTGCGGACATGGGTCATAAGTCAATGTCGTCTTCTTAGTCGCAGCTAAAATCCTAAAAGTTTTTAAGTGAATTTTAGAGCATCCTGTATATGTTGTGTCTGTTCTTTCGGATATGTCTGAAAGAACGGACACCATATGCAAGGTGAATCGCCTAAAACTTGCACCGCAGATGTTGCGAAAACGTGAAGTACTATTGATGTTCGGTTTTCACAGAATGGATTGGTAGTAAGGGGCTCTTATTGTTAGCCAATAAGCAGATTGTAATAATACTTAGTGTATTTTTTGTGTAAACACACACTTTTTAATGGAACGGTGCCTATCGTTATCAACTAACTGAAGTCAGGGTAAATTAAGAAAAAAGTTTTGTATTCTAATGAGTAGTTTGCGAAATATCGTATTTTTAAAAGTTTCCACACGGACGCTTGTTTGTGCCATTCAACCTGTGTACTTTCCAAGTACGATGTTGTTCTTAGAGTGTGCTTATTTGTTACTTGAGTGCACTGCGACTTGCTAGTTACTGTCTGAGAGGGCGATGGAATTTACCGTTGCCGAAAAAGCCTAGACGCCCATGGTGTGGGAAGAATGCAGTTCGTTCTTGTATGTTGCATGTGGCAAGATGTCCCAACAGATGTCAACTATCTCGGCAATTATTTGTCAGCCTCTTCAACCAGTTAAGTAAAAGTGCTAGTCTAACACCTGGACGAAGTAACAGAAGGAAATAAGAGACGACAGGAGATGCAGAATTAATGTTATTCCTGCTGTTGCAGTTGATCACGTAGGCTCCAGCGCAATCTCACAAGGAAGTGACATGAGGCAGGCAGGTGTCCCACGCATTTTCCATCGACACAGGCTCGATTCCTATCACATCTCTCGCCATCAAAGACAGCATGCTAACTGTTTTAAGAATCATGTTAACTTCTGCACATGGGCATTAAAATAGGATACTCCGGACGCCTCATGTATCTTGTTTAGTGATAAAGCCACATTTACCAATCATGGCTACATAAACTACTGAAACATTGAAAGGGTACAGTACCGCCCGACATTGAAAATAGGTACAACATACTTCATTATTCTTATCAGAACAACACATTTTTTTGTAAAAATAACTCAATTTCAATTAATACAGCGAAGCCAGATACCAGTGTGGGAAAGAATGACAATTTATTTATTTAATTGATCACATGTGCACTCCCACAAAATAAATCCCTACATCCAGTTTGGTGAGATCTGTGAAATGAATGAATGTATGGTCGTCTGCTAACCGCAGATAGTGAATGTGAATAGATGATCATCTTTGAGACGATCCTTTGGCCACCTTTGGTGGGACCAAAGAGATGAAATTTACCTGAGCTTTGAGCGCCTGAAATGTGGCTGACCAATACGGTAGCAAGGTGCTCCCCACTTCGGCAGAGGTGCGAGAGAACCTGAATAATGGCCATGTTTCGGCACTCTGCCGCTGGATCTTGTACTGTTAAGACCTGTCTTAGGTGTGCTCCGTAAAGACAAAAGAGTGGAGCCATGGTATGCATGTGGAATACTTAAGAGTAGTTTGAAATAATAATTTCTCGATTTCAGGAACTTTTGTGGGGAGAATTAAATGTCAGGCAGGTAATATTAATGGGATCGTAGTAATCTTCGGAAGTGAACAATGGTCACAATGAAACCACGTGTAGGAATAAGTTGAAATACTTCCGTGTGCTTAAGTTAAGCTGAATTACTACCGTGTGTACTATAAGTTGAAATATTTAAGAAATAGCGTCTGCAGGACTTGAAATTAGAGATGAGTACTTCCACGTGGTGAGTACTGTGTGAGTCTCAATCTGTGTATGAGACAAAGGATAAACAGAAGTACTCGTCCAAGGTATCAGTTGATGGCTCGTTTGTGCGATGAATATGTTCTTAATATTACTTTGCGTGATATGTTTCCGTGTGACGCTTGATTCAAACTATAATACTCTGAGAGAGAAGCAAGGTGAGTCAGCTGTCTATCCAGCAACGCCACTTGGCTTGCATTGCACAGGAAGACGCGCATATATCTCCAGAGTTCATAGTACGAAAGAAGAATTACGAAGTGGGGCAGTGTCGTGTGAAACTGGGATAAAAACTAATTGAAGTGGGAAAGCTGAAAGTGATAGTGTTGTGACTATTTATTGTGTTGTATTCCATGTTGTAGTGTGGTGTATGTCATGTAATTTAAGTATGTGTGGTTTGCATGGGAGAGTAGCAAGGTAGTTTCAGAGGTAGTGGGTTGTGCGTGTTCCTTTTGTACCGCTCGGTCTGGAGGAAAGTTTCGTGATGATGGTTGTGAGAGTCGAAGTGTGAGATATAGAAAAAGATCCACCATCCTATCCAGAAAGTGCACTGTAGCGTTAAATAATTACGAGACCATAAGGTAGAGAATCACCAATGTAAAGCCATGCCCACTGGGCGGAATTTCTCATGTGTTATTGTTGTAGGTTATAGAATTTGTGTGTTTAGCGCATAGAATTTATCGGAATAAATAAGATAGTGAAAAGAAAAAGATTGGTGGGCTTTTCCTTCGAATTGTATGTTGTCATGATATCCCGAATTTATAATGTGTGCGCTATTCATATTCAGTGCGATGGCCACGTGTTGATAAAAGCCGTTAAATAAAAGAAAAAAGAAAATGTGGTATTGCCAGTGCGTAGTGAACAGTCAGAGTAGTGTAAATTACTAATAGTGAGATGTGCGTTTCCGTTGCGTATTATTCATACAGGAGGATAATTTGTGACTTAATTGTGAGTACGAGAGTTCATGTTAATCGATAAATAAGAATGAATCCACTCGCTTGGCAGACCACTCATTTTGCAGGCCTGACTGCTCGATGCCACAGTATGAGCAAGGCAAGTGGGTGCCTCTCAACATGTACTGTTGTTCTGTTGACAATCCCTGAAGCCTCAGCGTCCATGGAGTGTATGTGTGTGGTGTGGGATTGTGAACCATCAGCTCACAGGCCCGATTTTCGTAGATGGAAAAAAGAACGTACAGCAGTATCGCAGCCTCCTAACAGAGGATCTTCCTCGGATGCTGGAAGACGTTCCTCTGCAGACTAGGAGGGACCTGTGGTAATAGTGAGATAGTTGTCCAACCTTAGCGCACGAAGTACTGGAGCATGTCTTCACGAACTGTTTCCAATTTCCAATTCGTTGGATTGGATGCAGAGGACCTGTACCTTGGCTGGGCCATTCGCCAGATTTGACGCCTGTAGACTTTTCTCTGTGAGGAAAGCTGAAAGACGCCCTCTACAAAGACATACCTACTACACCCGATGATATGCAATGACGTATTACTGGAGTGTGCTCCGACGTCTCTGCTGAAATACTAGCAACTGTGCAGCATTTCAGCAGAGACTAGAAGCATGTATTAACCCTGCTGGTGGTCATCTTGAACGCGACCTGTGGTGGTCAGCTTCTCGCTACTGTTCAGAATCCACACAACTAGTGATGCATCTGTGTTCCTTAGTGAGGGCTAGGACGGTACATACGTCGGTGTGGAAGTTCATCAAAATACTGTATCTCGAAAACGACTCTCACTAGAATATTGCAACAAACACCACTGTCATTCTACTTTATTCCACTTTTAGTCTGGTAAAGTCAATAGGCATTATTCCTTTTCAAAAAGATATGCTTACACAAAAAATACTTTTTCTAAGTATTATTATAATCTGTTCATTGGCTAATAATACGGGCCCCTGACTACAAATCCATTCTGTGAAAACCGTATGTGAACAGCAGTTTCCATTTTCGCAATGTTTACGGTGCACGTTTTGGGTGGTTCACCTTAAATACAAGGTGGTAAAATTCGCAGCGCGATTCTTCATATACTACCAATACAAATGTGTCACAAAATTTCGTCCTGCGCATATTTCCGGCAGTATATGAACGTTAAGATTGGCGATCTGACAACTCTGATCACAAGCACTGTAACTACATCTGTCAGCACTTTGGAATAGTGCTGTGCGGACAACTGTGGCCCGGTGACATAGCGTATTGTCGTCCATAAATATTCCATTGTTGTTTGGGAACATGAAATCCATGAATGTCTATGAATGGTGTCCTAGGAGCCGAACTTAACCATTCGCACTGAACTATCGGTTCAGTTGGATCAGAAGACCCAGTCACACTCGAACGCTACCATCATCTCTCACCAACTGCAACAGGGACTCATCTTACCAGGTCACAGTTTTCCAGTCATCCAGCGTCCAACGACATGGTCACAAGCCCAGGAGACGCGCATCAGGTGATGTCGTACAGCTATCCAAGACAATCATGTCGCTTGTCTGCTGCCATAGCCCATTTACGACATTCGCCACATTGTCCTAACGGATACTCCGTTATACATCCCACATTGATTTCTGCGGTTATTCTACAGTGCTGCTTGCCTGTTAGCACTGACAACTCTATGCAAACACTGCTGTACTCGGTCGTTAAGTGAAGGCCGTCAGCCGCTGGGTTGTCCGAGTTGAGAAGTAATGCCTGAGATTTAGTATTCTCGACACACTCCTGACACTGTAGATATCTGGATATTGAATCCCCTAACAATATCCGAACTGGAATGTACCATGCGTCTAGCTCCAATTACCATTCCACTTTCAAAGTCTTAATTCCCGTCATGTGGCGTTAGTTGCGTCGGAAACCTCTTCCCTTTAACCACCTGAATACAAATGATAGTTCCGCCAATGCACTACCCTTTTATAACTTATGTACGTGATACTACAGCCATATGTACATGTCCACATTGTTAAACCATGACTTTTGTCATGTCATTGTGAAATTCCATAATTAAGAGTGGTAAATGCCTTCAGATCGCGACATAAATAATAATATTGTTAAATGTCTGTGTATTCAGATGGCCGTGTAGTTGGAAATTTGTTGTAAGTTCCTATCGGACCAAACTGCTGAGGTCATCGGTCCCTAGGCTTACGCACTACTTAATGTAGCTTAAATTAACTTTCGCTACGGACGTGCCCGAGGGAGGACTCGAACCTCCGACAGGGAAGCCGCGCGAACCGTGGCAAGGCGCCTGAGACCCCGTGGTTACCCCTCGCAGCGCGCCGTGTAGTGAGAAACAGGGTTATGGGACTGAAGTATGTAGGTTCGCATCCTGTTGTATGCAATTTTTTTCCTCTCTCCGCGGTTGAAACAGATTCTCCTCCTTATCACAAATAGTATTCCTCCTTATCACAAATATTTGGTCGTTTCATCCGAATATGTCGCATTTCGGGAGCGTGGTTATGCAGGACAGTTGAAAAGAGTATGGTAACGATCATAGCCACCACTGGTCTTAGATATTAACATTGTTGTAACTATGGCATGACTGCACTTGTGCATATATCGTGTCTGTTTATAAAGATTATTTGCTAGTTTCTTTCTTTTGTACCGGCCCATTTCGTTTGTACTTTTAACATTCTGATAGGCTGTACATGCGAAACGTCTTTCTAGCAGCCGTAGATTTAATATTTCTCCTGGATGTGTACAAAGTTCCCAAACATTCCGACAAGTGGCAGAGCCATAGTGAGCCATAAATACGCCATATACGCAAGACAGTCCCTAGAAAGAACGCGCTGTAATTGAATTGCTGGTTGCGAAAAAACAAACCTTGGTGAACATCTATAAATCTTTGTGTGCCGTCTACGGTACTGATGCCGCTGATACGAGTACTGCTGGGCGATGGGCTAAGAGATTTGAAGCAACATGGACTGTAGAACCTGCTCTCCGTGATAGGCCACGTTCTGGAGGTTCTGTCACGTCCACTGCTCCCGACGTGCAGAATCGTGCAGGTGCCACTATCCATGGAGACCGACGCGTCACAACTCGGCACTTGTCTCATTCGGGAGGACGACGGTTCAATTCCGCGTCCGGTCATCCTGATTTAGGTTTTCCGCGATTTCCCTAAATCGCTCCAGGAAAATGCCGGGATGGTTCCTTTGAAAAGGCACGGCCGACTTCCTTCCCCGTCCTTCCCTAATCCGATGAGACCGATGACCTCACTGTTTGTCTTCCCCCAAACAATCCAGTCTCTACAACTATTGGTCCGTATTGGAAGTGCGTTTGCGATGACAGACCCTTGCATATTCAAAAGTCTGCTCAAGATGCGATCCAACAATGCTCACAACACATCACAAGATTCATACAAAAGCCACTTCGTCTCAGTTGCTGTAGTAGTTTGCGGGTAATGGAGAGGCTTACTGTCACGGATGTTTACAGATGACGAAACTAGGACCCCATCACTCTGAGTTGGAAACAAGAAGCAGCTCACTGTATTTACACCATTGCAGTCGCCAAAAAAGAACGCACTCTAGGAGGAAGAGGAAGAGATTAGTGTTTAACGTCCACGTTGACATCGAGTTCATTAGAGACGGAGCACAAGCTCGGATTAGGGAAGGATGGGGAAGGAAATCGACAGTGCCCTTTCAAAGGAACCATCCCAGCATTTTCCTGAAACGATTTAGGGAAATCACGGAGAATCTAAATCAGAATGGCTGAACGCGTGACTTAACCGTTGTCCTCCCGAATACGAGTCCAGTGTGCTAACCAATGCGCCACCTCGCTCGGTTGCACTTTTGGATGATAGTGCAATTCAGCTAGGGGAATGAGCACGGGAGAATAGCTTTTAACACGCAATACATGCCCTTATACAACGCTAGCGTAAGTGCATAGAACATGCTGGAAACTACATAGAGATATAGTACATGTGAAAGGAATGTTGACTGATATTATCACCAAATTCTACATCTTGGGAATAAATATGTTCTGAGAAAAAAAATTGTGTGGCCATCTTTATTGAACGACACATGTATAACCAGAAATGGATGATTAGCCTGCAATAAAACAGTTAGCATAAATTACAGTGCACATTACACGCTACAAATTTCTCTTTTAATCGATTTGAGATCCCAATGGGACACGTAAAAACTACTTTTGTCTAAGCTTCCGTTTAATTTTTTATTCAGTTTGGAACGTAGCAAATTATTACGAGTTGTCACCTTGCATTGAAAGCGTAGCTTGCCGTGGAGCGAGGACGAGAGCAGATGTTGGTTCTCACGCTGGCACAGCCGAGGCTGGCTATTCGGCCGAACAGCCGCATACTTGCTGAATGCTGCGTGCAGTCCGTTACATTTACTCTCTATGAATCTCAAGAAGCACTGTTGAATATTAATAGGTCATTTTCATACTTAGTACACCAAATTACATGGACAACACTTCCACACTGTTCAAATTTCAAAAAAGTAACTTCGCTGTGTCATGAGATATAAATTTTTACCTAAAACATACAATTGTGAATCCGAGATAGGTACTGCAATGTATTTGTCTATCGTATCAGTTGGAACTACGACACAGAGGATAGGTTCACATAATGATTTTCTGGAATTTTTAGTTTTAGCACCACAGATTTCTGACGTAATTAAAAATGCTTCGAAAGTTATTATTTCCTTGTGTTCTGGTTGTGTGTTTTGGGGATACAGAGCGTGAATGAGAGTGAAGTGAGAATGTGATTTTGTATTAAAACTCTGTACATGTATGCGTGAGAAAGTTGTGCAATGGGAGAATTTGTGACAGAGTGAGCTTGTAGAAGGCAGCCAGAAGGGGCGGCGAGTATAAAATTTATTTTGTTTTCATTAAATTTTATTTAGTTTCGGTATTACGACATTTCTAGTCCAAGTTACTTGTGATAATGTGATTGGTTGACATTAGAAAAACCCCGAATATTGAAGTATTTGAGACGATCTGATTGTCTGCTTAACATACAAGGCAGCAGGAAATCAGTATTTCCCGCACGTATGAGTGCTTTGTGCCTCAGATCTATGAGTCGAAGTAGTCGCTCGTGAACTGTCTTCTGGTAGGCACCTATGTTAAAATGCGCTGATCAAATTTGTACCAAAATCAAAATTTAAAAAAAAATTACGCGTTTGATCGGTTGCCATGTCGTTGACGAAACGAGACTACAATGTGCAGTATTTCGTGAAAGCTAGAACTTTGAGTTCTCTATTTTAGGAGGTATTTCAAGTCGTACATAAACGCCTCGTGGCATGTTTCGTGCAGGTAATGAGACATTATGGCGCACACTTCTTTACAGGAAGCTCACTGAACGACTTACTGTGTTAACGCGCTCGTAGACTTGGATCAGTGACTGATTCAAAATGGCTCTAAGCACTATGGGACTTAACAACTAAGGTCATCAGTCCCCTAGACTTAGAACTACGTAAACCTAACTAACCTAAGGACATCACACACATCCATGCCAGATGCAGGATTCGAACCTGCGACCTCAGTAGCAGCGTGGTTCCGGACTGAAGGTCCTAGAACCGCTCGGACACAGTGACTGTTTGGGACGTTTAAAATATCGGATCGGACTAAATATCTTCTGGCTGCTTTCGAGTGTGAACTTGTTACAGAGACAGTAACATTCCATTATGGATGTCAGGAGGTTGAATATAGTCTTGATAGCCGTTTTCCATATATTAAAGGCAATAAACCAAATAAAACGATTTTTTTCCATTTTTCAAACGACTCATGCAAGAATCTCGAATGCTCGAAAGTTGAACTTTCAGCTGCTATCCGTGGTGTGGATTTACGCAGCCTTTGCGTGATATGCATTCAGCCGGAGTTTTGTCAACGCTGCTTTTGTCGACTAAACCAGTATCTACCATCGCAGGGTGGAGGGGGCACACAACCTAAAGCCTATCCAGGTAGGCGGACTGATTTTTTAAAGGATAGTGAGAGCGCAACCGCCCAATCACATTTGAGTGCTGTTTTCCAACTTCTGACCAATCTGCTCGAAGTTTATCATATGGTTTTGTCTGGAGATGGGGATGTCAGAAAGTATCTGAGTTCAGACGTTCTACAACATTCATCTCTTTCAATTTACTTCTTATTTCCTGCAGACCATTTCTTCTAATTCTCCCGTCTTAGTTAAACTAGACATTCGGTTATATTGAAACGCATCATCCTGGAAACATTCCACCGTTTCGTTTTTATTGTTATTATCATCCCTTTCTCAATAGTACAGTGCTCAGATTCGTTTTCCTCTTCCCTGATATAACATCCCAACGACCCCCTTAAAGTCAATTAAAACAGAATATCATAACATGAAGTAGGGAAAGGTTATCTTGGCAAATACGATAACTTTGCCGATAAGCTAACACCAAGAAGTTTTAATAACAACATTATACATTACTGAAAGTTTTTGTTATGAGAAGAGGAGGAACAAACCTCAGATTTAATTAATGGACAAATATCCAAGTGATAATTGCAATTAATATCTTGAAAGCTAAGTCGAAGGTGATGTTAGTCAGAGATAACTTTCATGTGGAAGAGAGTTGCAAGCGCAACGAAGAAATTCAATGCGCCTACAATACTCTTTCACAGAAGAAGTCGCTTGCTGGCTGTCGTCCTGTAAAGACGTGCGAGAACAATTCTTGTCTTAGTTATTGAGAGTACGGAACGCGACGAGATTATTTTGCGTTCAGACGTGTTTCTTGCGTGACGTGATTCACGAACTTCGGAAACTGATTTTCTAAGCAGAGACAGGAACTGGTAGACGCGTTTAACCGTGCGTAACGGCTTAATTAAACTTTATTGACGAAACTAGTGTATACTGGATTGACTTTCAAATAGTTGAAACTAAAAGAAGAGTGGATAGTATATCGAAGGACTACACTCAATTAGTCGCGAGTAGGACACAATTACACGACTTCACGAAGATAATACAATTACGCTGAAGAGTCAAGTTGTTGTAGTTGTCAAGAAACTTAATCTCAAGAGAACCGACTTTACCAACTAACTGCGTGTGCGTGTGGTGCGAAAGTTATAAAGTATTTAGTGGCCAAGGAACAATAAACTGTTCGTTCCAAGTGAAATATCAAGCGTGGACTATATTATTAAGTGAATTAATCAATGATAGTTAACCAACGACTGTTCAGCAGGGACAATTAAATATGAATATCAAAATACCTACTTCATTAATTGAAAAGAGAACTTTTGAACATTTTATTTTCAACATTACGGCGTAGGTTCACTCAGACGTGATCAAAGAGTATCTGTGGATTTCGCTTCATACAGGTTCAACAACTCCATCGCAACGAGCCAACAACGTACGAGAAGACTGATAATTACAGTGTTTCCTCGCAATTGGCGGTGTGTACGATGCGGATGAGATTAGATTTAACAACTACTGCATATCCGGGCCATGAATCATTCAATATTAAATGAGAAGAAGCATCCATCGTACGAGTTCGCATTTCTGTCTCCCGTTCACCAACGGGGACCTACGTCATCGCGCATCGTGTCTCAACTCCATTGCGAGAGCTGTGGCAGTAGCAGCTCTACGGCGTCGACAGTATCAGCACACGGTTGGAGCGCGGGACGCCACACTGATTAAGTGACGTAACATATATATTCAAATTAGTACACAGAAGATTGCAGAGGTCATGATATCCCTCTAATTACGTCATTCCGATTAACCTGGTATTGCATTTGCGTGTTGTACTAGAGTGGTAAATTGACAGAGTCCAAGCGAACTTTCGCAGCGTTGGGGTTTCGTGTTGACTGGGACGTGCAGCCCATCTAGGGACAGACTCTCACGAATTTTAAGAGCTTAGCCACAGAAGAAGGAGGCTCACATGATCACTGGTCCAGAGGCAGTGGTCAGTCACGTGTCCCCTGAGCTTTGAGTGCAGGGCGCCACTTTCGCGACGCAGGCAGGTTTTGTCGCAGGAACTGAGCAGACAGTCAACACAAAGAAGCCCATGGCACTGTAGGATGAAGGAATCGTTGGACTTACAGTGGACCTGTGCGTTTCCATACAACATAGGAGTAAGCAGAGGCCGCTTTCCCGTACCCTCCGACCGGAGGGCGTGTGCCCCGACCCACCGGCTTCCTGAGTACCCACAGCCCCTCAGCGCAGCTCTCGTCTCGCTGCTGTCTTCTCTCTGTCTACTTGTTTACTCGCCGCCTCATCTACCCATTCTACCGAGTTTGCTTTATATTTGTTAGCCTTCAAGTTAATTACGAAAATAAGCGAATAAATTCAATAAAATGGGTAACGTTAAGAACGAATTTGAGGTGTTGGCATAAGTGCCAACACCGTGTTGCTTGAGGACGCCGAAATGCACGCTGTTAAAGCTCACGCAAACTGTCGTGAGGTCTGGAACAGGTCAGAGAAATAAGACTAGCAAAACAGGAGGTAACTGGTAGAATATTTAACTATAATCCACAATTTGTGAACATCTCTCTGCTTGATACATTGGTTCAATATTAATTATCAAATGCTATGGCGCCTTGCTAGGTCGTAGCAAATGACGTAGCTGAAGGCTATGCTAACTATCGTCTCGGCAAATGAAAGCGTAATTGTCAGTGAACCATGGCTAGCAACGTCGGCTGTACAACTGGGGCGAGTGCTAGTAAGTCTCTCTAGACCTGCCGTGTGGCGGCGCTCGGTCTGCAATCACTGACAGTGGCGCCACGCGGGTCCGACGTATACTAACGGACCGCGGCCGATTTAAAGGCTACCACCTAGTAAGTGTGGTGTCTGGCGGTGACACCACAGAATTAATACAGGTAACACTGATTTCTGAAAGCAGGTTCCGTAGACTCAAAAGAAGTCCGGATATGAAGGAGTAGGACTAGCACGTCGAGTGTTCCTTGCAAACTTAAGTATACACTCCTGGAAATTGAAATAAGAACACCATGAATTCATTGTCCCAGGAAGGGGAAACTTTATTGACACATTCCTGGGGTCAGATACATCACATGATCACACTGACAGAACCACAGGCACATAGACACAGGCAACAGAGCATGCACAATGTCGGCACTAGTACAGTGTATATCCACCTTTCGCAGCAATGCAGGCTGCTATTCTCCCATGGAAACGATCGTAGAGATGCTGGATGTAGTCCTGTGGAACGGCTTGCCATGCCATTTCCACCTGGCGCCTCAGTTGGACCAGCGTTCGTGCTGGACGTGCAGACCGCGTGAGAAAACGCTTCATCCAGTCCCAAACATGCTCAATGGGGGACAGATCCGGAGATCTTGCTGGCCAGGGTAGTTGACTTACACCTTCTAGAGCACGTTGGGTGTCACGGGATACATGCGGACGTGCATTGTCCTGTTGGAACAGCAAGTTCCCTTGCCGGTCTAGGAATGGTAGAACGATGGGTTCGATGACGGTTTGGATGTACCGTGCACTATTCAGTGTCCCCTCGACGATCACCAGTGGTGTACGGCCAGTGTAGGAGATCTCTCCCCACACCATGATGCCGGGTGTTGGCCCTGTGTGCCTCGGTCGTATGCAGTCCTGATTGTGGCGCTCACCTGCACGGCGCCAAACACGCATACGACCATCATTGGCACCAAGGCAGAAGCGACTCTCATCGCTGAAGACGACACGTCTCCATTCGTCCCTCCATTCACGCCTGTCGCGACACCACTGGAGGCGGGCTGCACGATGTTGGGGCGTGAGTGGAAGACGGCCTAACGGTGTGCGGGACCGTAGCCCAGCTTCATGGAGACGGTTACGAATGGTCCTCGCCGATACCCCAGGAGCAACAGTGTCCCTAATTTGCTGGGAACTGACGGTGCGGTCCCCTACGGCACTGCGTAGGATCCTACGGTCTTGGCGTGCATCCGTGCGTCGCTGCGGTCCAGTCCCAGGTCGACGGGCACGTGCACCTTCCGCCGACCACTGTCGACAACACCGATGTACTGTGGAGACCTCACGCCCCACGTGTTGAGCAATTCGGCGGTACGTCCACCCGGCCTCCCGCATGCCCACTATACGCCCTCGCTCAAAGTCCGTCAACTGCACATACGGTTCACGTCCACGCGGTCGCGGCATGCTACCAGTGTTAAAGACTGCGATGGAGCTCCGTATGCCACGGCAAACAGGCTGACACTGACGGCGGCGGTGCACAAATGCTGCGCAGCTAGCGCCATTCGACGGCCAACACCGCGGTTCCTGGTGTGTCCGCTGTGTCGTGCGTGTGATCATTGCTTGTACAGCCCTCTCGCAGTGTCCGGAGCAAGTATGGTGGGTCTGACACACCGGTGTCAATGTGTTCTTTTTTCCATTTCCAGGAGTGTATATAGGGTGGTCCATTGATAGCAACCGGGCCAAATATCTCCCGATATAAACATCCAACGAAACAACTACGAAGAACGAAACTCGTCTAGCTTGAAAGGGGAAACCACATGGCGCTATGATTGGCCCGCTAGATGACGCTACCATAGGTCATAGGACCCCCATTTTTATTACATATTCGTGTGGTACGTAAAGAAATATGGATGTTTTAGTTCGACCACTTTTTTCGCTTTGTGACAGATGGCACTGTAATAGTCACAAACGTATAAGTACGTGGTATCACGTAACATTCCGCCAGTGCGGACGGTATTTGCTACGTGATACATTACCCGTGTTAAAATGGATCGTTTACCAATTACGGAAAAGGTCGATATCGTGTTCATGTATGGCTATTGTGATCAAAATGCCCAGCGCGCGTGTGCTATGTATGCTGCTCGGTATCCTGGACGACATCATCCAAGTGTCCGGACCGTTCGCCGAATAGTTACGTTATTTAAGGAAACAGGAAGTGTTCAGCCACATGTGAAACGTCAACCACGACCTGCAACAAATGATGATGCCAAAGTAGGTGTTTTAGCTGCTGTTGTGGGTAATCCGCAGATCAGTAGCAGACAAATTGCGCGAGAATCGGGAATCTCAAAAACGTCGTTGTTGAGAATGCTACATCAACATCGATTGCACCCGTACCATATGTCTATGCAGCAGGAATTGCATGGCGACGACTTTGAACGTCCTGTACAGTTCTGACATTGGGCACAAGAGAAATTACGGGACGATGACAGATTTTTTGCACGCGTGCTATTTAGCGACGAAGCGTCATTCACCAACAGCGGCAACGTAAACCGGCATAATATGCACTATTGGTCAACGGAAAATCCACGATTGCTGCGACAAATGGATCATCAGCGACCTTGGAGGGTTAATGTATGGTGCGGCATTATGGAAGGAAGGATAATTGGCCCCCATTTTATCGATGGCAATCTAAGTGGTGCAATGTATGCTGATTTTCTGCGTAACGTTCTACCGATGTTACTACAAGATGTTTCACTGCAACACAGAATGGCGATTTACTTCCAACATGATGGATGTCCGGCACATAGCTCGCGTGCGGTTGAAGCGGTATTGAATAGCATATTTCATGACAGTTGGTTTGGTCGTCGAAGCACGCACGTTCACCGGATCTGACGTTCCAGGATTTCTTTCTGTGAGGAACGTTGAAGGACATTTGCTATCGTGATCCACCGACAACGCCTGACAACATGCGATAGCGCATTGTCAATGCATGTGCGAACATTACGGAAGGCGAACTACTCGCTGTTGAGAGGAATTTCGTTACACATATTGCCAAATGCAATGTGGTTGACGGACATCATTTTGAGCCATTTTTGCATGAATGTGGTATTTACAAGTAATCACACTGTAACAGCATGCGTTCTCAGAAATGATAAGTTCACAAAGGTACATATATCACACTGGAACAACCAAAATAAAATGTTCAAACGTACTACGTTCTGTATTTTAATTTAAAAAACCTACCTGTTACCAACTGTTCGTCTAAAATTGTGAGCCATATGTTTATTACAGTGCCACCTATCATAAAGCGAAAAAAGAGGTCGAACTACAACATTCATATTCATTTACGTACTACGTAATAAAAATGGAGGTTCCTATTTAAAAAAAAACGCGGCTGATATCCGTTTTACCTATGGCAGCGCCATTAGCGGGCCAGACATAGCGCCATCTGGTTGCCTCCTTCAAGCTAGACAAGATTCGTTCTTTGTAGTTTTTTCGTTTGCCGCTTATTTCGTGAGATATTTGGCCCGGTCACGATCAATGGAGCACCCTGTATACAGCTTATCATCCATCCTGAGAAATTCGACGATTTTTGCATGTTATCGATACTGATACTTGCTAGGTATCAAAAGAAGTGACATAAATGGCTTTTTCTTTTGACTGGATTGAGGTAGAAGCCTACATCTTTTAGGTCACCATGCGACCGTAGAAGCAGTTTCAACATGTTACGTCTACCCATTCAGGAGATCAAGGAGTCTTAACCGACGGACAGACACAGCAGGCGGATAGTAAGATATAGCAAGTATTTTTTGTTTGATATAAGAAATTAATTTTCGGATTTTTGCCGTTACTTGTAGTGTGCAATATCGCTTCTTGCCAAACTTCGTTATTCTAGGTCAACAGGAAGTACCGGAAGTGAATTTGCGAGTGTCAAAGTATGTGAAATATATGCCGGTACCTTTCGTCAGCATTGACTTTGTAGCTCAAATGTTTTATACGGCCAAGACACCATAGACCTCAGTACGCGATACAAATTTCAACTTTATACGTCTTCCTGTTCCTGAGAAAAAGGGTTCTTGATAGTCGGACAGACAACAGTGATGGTATAATATAGCGTATATTGACTGTCTTACGGAATCCTGAGCCGGCCGGAGTGGCCGAGCGGTTCTAGGCGCTACAGTCTGGAACCGCGCGACCGCTACGGTCTCAGTTTCGAATCCTGCCTCGGGCATGGATGTGTGTGATGTCCTTAGGTTAGTTATGTTTAAGTAGTTCTAAGTTCTAGGGGACTGATGACCTCAGAAGTTAAGTCCCATAGTGCTCAGAGCCATTTGAACCATTTGAACGGAATCCTGAAAGCCCACAGTGAGCGACATGACGTGATAACTCCAGGTGTTCTTTAATTTCAGTAAGTTTGTCTTTCATTTCCAGCTTCTATTTCTATCGGCAATATACGAAAAAGACAAACATGAGGCAGCTTCGCACTTCACGTAGTAGGCAGCAATTACTGCGCGTCGTGGGCACTCTCCAATATATTTAATGTATTTTCTTTAGAACTGAAAGAGGGTGTGTTTCTCCTCGCACCGTTGAATACAATTTCGATAGGTTAGCTGCATGGCGTACGCAGTAATGAAAGGCATAAAAAGTACCGAACAAACACGTCAGCGAATACATTTTTCTGCGGGAACTTTTCAAAAAAATATGTGCGACGTTGCACAATACTTTGAAGTAGCGCATTAGATATGGACAATAAAAAAAAAAAAAAAAGACACAGTAAGTTCATTGTCAGTTTCTGATGTGTAACTGTAAGGTGCGGAAATTTTTTTTTTGTGGAGTAGTTTCATCAAAATAGAATGAGGAAGATTGCGTAGTGGAGAACACACGTGAATCAGAAAACTTTTTACGCGAAAAGTAAGGGCCTCTAAGAACGAACTACAGAGACGAATGTAGTTTTGCTTCATCTAAATGAAAAAAATTTTTGTGGGACAAATCCGGTGAACTAAAATTTCGCTCCATGTGTATTGTACGATTCGAGGTGATCTGAGGGGGCACCACCTCCATGGTAGATGGTTTCCAGACGAAAAGGAAGCTTGACGCATCCCGAATGCCACTATTTACTTCTATTCTCTGTGTGAGTTTCCATACGTTCCGTTCTATTCATCCGTATTGCCCTCTGCAGTGCTTGCTAGCCACAGGCCAGACGCTGGTCGTAAACGAACGGACCGCAGGTGGCTGACTCTGCAGGTATTATCGTCAGGTCGTGGGAGTGTTAAACTTGCGGAATGTTTGGTCCGCTTTTCGAAGTAGTGCCACCGCGTCTTCCTTTCGTCTGGACTCTGAGGTTATTGAGCCATTATATGTCGCACTGAGTGGCAGACACTATGAATGGTCAGTGCCTAAGGAAGTAGCCAGTATTCTTAGGAAAACTAAGTGTGGATTTCGTCCCATTGGCCTGAGCTGCCAAACCTTGAGAGACGGGGAGTCTGCAACAAATTGTTAGTATTTTGTTTGAACTTGCAAAACTCAGAGACTGGCTAATGAACAGATAAACTTTTCGGAGGAGAGGGGGGCAAGGTGTATTGCACAGCATCCCATTGGGAGCTCGTCTAACAGTTGGCATGTAGGCAGATTTTTGGCGGTTTCTCCGCTTAGAACTCTGAGGAGTGTCATTCTTGGTGATTCTTGTCCTGGTCGCTCTTCTGCAGATTCTTTTTTTTAGACCTCTGTGGGCAGTCCTCCTGAGGCATTCGGCTTCAGAGAACTGTTCGGCCTCTGCAACTACATAGGTCACAGTCTTGCTTCTTGTACAACAACGTTGTAAAGAGCGTTACCGTAAGTTCACGCTGCGGAGTGATTGTGGGTTGATACTGTCGAGTTACTGTATGGCGCGCTGTTCTAAAGTTGAGGGAATCTTGTTCCAAAATACGTTGGATTACTCATGACTCATGTATTTCGGTTCCTGCATGTCTTTTCCTTTACACCACACTGTTCGATGCTATCGTCACGTCCGGTTCTAAAGTGTTTAAATTTGTCCAGTAGAATGCGAGTTAGTACCTGACGATTTACCTTGATCTACACCACGGAATTCGCCGCTCAGTGTTTTCTTATGTTAATTTGTTGTATTGTTCAGAAACTGTTGTCCAAATTATGCCAACCTTCTTGTTTGGGAAAGTTATTATTTCGTTCTGAATAGAGTTTTTAGCTTACCTTTTGCATTTTATAGTAATAAATGTTGGTCAGAGCGGACCATCTTTCATTTCAGTAGTTGGATAGTCTCCTTAATTCCTGCAATTATTAACTTTGGCAAGGACTACAGTTATGACTCATTTTTCAGAGCCCTGAATTCCCCAGTCGTTTCCATTGTGCACCGTTTGTCACATCACATCCGAGTCTGTGAGGGGGCGGGACTACTTTTGTTGTAGTTGAACTACTATTTCTTTTAATTAAATTATCCAAAAATAAAGCTCTTGTTGCCCATGTAGTGGACTAAACATCTATTTACTTTCAGAGCTTTACAAATCGCTTCACACGTTTCTGGAATTATTGTTGTTCACGTGCAATGTGGTATTCGAGTTCTGTATTGTAAACTAGAGAAGCTCTCTCCCGTACCAAGAAATCGCAGTGCCGCAGTGTGCATGTCTTCGGCGCATATACCGTTCTCAAGTGAATATTCCGTTTTGTAATTTGAGAAGCCACTTTACTGAGCAAATATTGAAATGCACTCTCATCCATTCTTAAGTGTTTTACATAAGACTTGACGCAATACCCGTGGCTTCACCCAAGTATGTTTCCTTTTTTGCCGCCGATATTCTTCCAAATGCACGCGCGATGTAGTTGTGGCACAAGCAGCTTCATCGCGTATTATCGCCATCTTGAAATTTGACGAAAAATTGACGATATTGTAATATCCCTTTATAGTGCCACGTCAAAGTTCTTTGTCAAAGAGATCTGACGAATATTTGACCATATTTCTTTGTGAAAGAAATGTGTTTGTGGAGCACCAATCCTTCGCTTGCCAAGGACCCACACCTGAAGGGGCTCAGTCAAACGGAGATATTCGCCACCGTTCGGCGCTGTAGAAGGCCGAGGGAGGTTGTCACAAGCACTGGCTATGTTGAGAAATCGCAAGTCCTGGAATGTCTGGGCCTACTTGGTGGGAAGAGAAGCTTCGCTGAGTTCCCGTCACATTGGTCGCGCTTCTGGAAATTCAGAAGTGTACAAACAACGCTCCGATTCACCGTTAGTTTTTGACGGTATTCACTCAATAACATGTTTAGCATAATTCCTGTTTGATTTTTCTTTTGAAAAATAAATGTGGTTACAACTCTAGTAATTTTTGCTTCATTCTCAGTCATTTATTTAGTCTCCACAGGGATAACTTTCAATTCTAATGTATTAACAGCCATCAACTTTTTCTTAATCACGCTTTAGCTATGTAGTTTTTACTTCAAAAATCTTGTACAGTCACAGTCTCTGTACTGTTGTGCTCTGACTGTCGCGCTGTTAACGTGCAGTATGAAGATGGCAGGGCTGCTTCCTGCTCCGCAGTGAAACATGCATTTGGAAAGTGCTAAGAAATGGGTTGTTTCTTAATGTTTTCCACAAGTTTACAGAAAAAAATCGACTTTGAAGTTTCCAGAGGGACTGTACTTTATACAGTTGAGGTAAAAATACAGACTAGATGTGTAGCGAGGTCGACACCGTAGTACATTCATAATCTGGTACAGTAATTACAGACTGCACGCGAAATTCATGTTTTCATTTCAAATACAAATTTTTAACTAGCGATACTTCATGAACGATTGTTAATAGAGGTTACTTAAATTAAGAAAACTTAAGTTTAATTTTTTAGGACAAAAATGAAAAACCAAATATTCTGTTTTGGCTATGTCCGTTGTTTTCTACGACAGGTGTAGTCTCACACGAAACAGTGAAATATCGTAGAAACATGAAAAATGATCATTTTCTCTGCATCGGGCAACCCATGCGAATTCTGCATTTCTACGTTTGCCACTGCAACATTGCAGTATGAATCCAACGGAGTTCATGTAGAGCCAAGGTCTGGGATTTGACGGGGGAAGTAAGTGTTAAGCTGCAAGACGTAATGCAACTAACGCACGCCGATTTTCCACACGTCACTGCCGAGCGCTGGAGGGAGATAGAATGGCATATCACAAAAGAGGAGATAATGAAGCCCATAGGTGGCCTCGTGCATTCAGTTCATCGACTCTTTATCAACGTAGCAGATGACAGCTGCATAACTGACGTGTATTTCTCGGATTCGGATAAGGAAAGATTTTAGAGATTACCAGACGACTGACTGTAATTACTACCTTCAGTGGCTTCAGTATTCAATAATACGGTGAAAATTCCCTGCTGTATGCTTTTCCAACATACGTAGCTCGCTCAGAGAAATTACCTTGTGTTTCAGTTAGGAGTTTTCACCAGTCTTGTTTGTAATTAGAATACTATGTTAGGTGAGAACGAGAGCATTTTATGCTTCCGGTCTGGTGACTCAAGAAGCGTGTGGTAGTGCTGGAGTTTCGCCGAATATTATTCCATTCTCTTTAAAAATTAAATGAAATTCTAAACTGTATTCTTTCTCTGATCTCTTTTTGCTTCTGAACTGCAACTGCCCACATTGTCACAGATTAACTGGACCAGCTGTCGGGCCAGTGCTGTCAGTTAGAAATCTGTTTCCCGCATTGTTCCTCAGTCCACGTGCTTGTAACACGGCATAAAACATATCGTTATCTTCGTACTTGACTGGACGCACACAGCAAGGCTTCCGCTCTACTTGAAACGAAACCCAACGAGATCAAGCAAACGCGGAAGACTACATAGCTTAACATTTACATCAGGTTTATTCTTATGACGAACACACTGTAGTCTGTGACAGGGGAAGTCGAAACGAATTTCATTGACATGTCCGCAACAGAGGAAGAACTTAATCGATAATGAAAGTAATGGTTGGTTGGTTTAAAGGCGGGAGAAGGGACCGAACTACGAGGATATCGGTCCCTTGTTCCTAATAAAACGGACGAAACGTATAACATAAAACGAAAAGAAAGGAAAAGCCACAAGAACGAAGGGACGGCCATGAACACTAAAAGGAACAAAAGAGGACAAGAAAACAACAGAGAGACGCTAGAAACAGAAGAGAGTAATACATGAAAGCAGATTAAAGTGGCTGGCCAACCACGAGAATAAAAAGGGAAAGCCAGCCATTCTGCAATACATTCAAACCTCCACCCTAAAAGCACTAGGGTGGAGGGCACGGAGGGACAAAGGACATGCGCTGAAACCTACGTAGAAGTATAAAACCCACTCTCACGGATAAAACGTAAAACTAAAGCTGCTGTGGAGGCGATGTCGCCCAACACCGAAGGCAGGCTGCTGGGGAAGTTAAAAGTCCGCCGCAGTGCGTCTAAAAGTGGGCAGTCCAGCAGGAGGTGGACGACTGTCATCTGGGAGCCACAGCAACACTGAGGTGGGTCCTCGCGGTGGAGTAGGTAACCACGCGTCGGCCACGTGTGGCCAATGCGGAGCCGCCAGAGGACCAGTGATTCCCTGCGAGAGGCCTGCATGGATGACTTTCACACATTCATTGTCTCCTTAATGACACACACTTTGTTGTGCGTGCTGTTATGTCATTCCGTCTCCCAAAGCCGGAAAACCCTGCGGTGTAATACAGAACGCAGGTCAGCTTCAGAGATGCCTATCTCTATAGCCTGTATCCGTGTAGCCTGTCCGTCCAGCCCGTCAGCAGGTTAGTTGCCTGGGATTCCGTGTCCTGGGGTCCACACAAACACCACTGAAAGACTGGACCATTCCAGTGCTTCGATGGAGTCTTGGATGGTCGCTACCAAAGAATGACGAGAGCAGAACTGGTCGATAGCCTGTAGGCTCTGCTCAAGGAGTCAGTACACAGAAGAAACGACTCCCCAGGGCATCAACGTATGTGCTCAAGAGCACGAGATATAGCCACCAGCTCTGCAGTAAAAACATTGCAGCCATCGGGCAAGGAATGCTGTTCAGTATATCCTCCGTGGACATACGCAAAGACCACGTGACCTTCAGCCATCGAGCCGTCGGTGTGAACCACTTCATGGCCTCGGTACATTTCAAGAAACGAGAGGAAGTGGCAGCGGAGAGCAGCAGGGTGAATTGAGTCCTTTGGCCCACGTGAAACTTCCAGGCTGCCTAGGTGTACATCACTGAGGTGTACGCGAGTGCACCTCGAGCATAGGTGGTGAAGGCAAGGACTGTAGTTTAGATAGAAGGGATCGAACGAGAACTGCAATTTTAAGACCTGACCTGGGCCGCCGATGAAATTCGGATGCGCATGGGAACTACGAACGTGTGCAAAGTAACTGGCGAGCAGTTGCGCACGCCTGGCATGTAATGGAGGGACTCCTGCCTCCGCCAGGACGCTGGTTACGGGACTCTTCCTAAAAGCTCCCGTCGCTAGTCTAACGCCGCAGTGGTGCACTGGGTCGAGTAAACGCAACACAGAGGGCGCCACCGAACCATAAGCCAAACGCCCATAGTCAAGGCGGGATTGAACAAGGGCTCTGTAGAGCTGCAGCAGCGTAGAGCGATCTGCACTCCAGTTGGTGTTGCTCAGGCAGCGGAGGACACTGATGTGGTGCCAGCACTTCCGCTTCACCTGGCCAAGATGATGCAGCCACGTCAATCGGGCGTCGGAAACCAGTCCTAAGAATTGATATGTCTCCACTACCGTCAGTTGATCGTCATTAAGGTAGAGTTCTTGTTCTGGATGAAAGGTACGACGCCGACAAAAGTGCATTACACACGACTTTCCGGCCGAAAACTGGAAGCCGTGGACTGGAGCCCATGACTGCGCCTTGTGGATGGCTCCCTGTAGGCGCCGCTCAGCAACACCAGTTCTACTGGAGCAGTAAGTAATGCAGAAGTCGTCTGCATACAGAGAGGGCGAGACGGACGGCCCTACAGCTGCTGCTAGACCGTTAATTACCACTAAAAATATACGAGTAGATACACCCAATACAGAGCACTGGGGGCATCCTTTCCCCGGACATGGGGGGGGGGGGGGGGGGGGGAGAAGTATGGAAGGCACCTACTTGAACACAGAAAGTACGAAGCGACAGGAAAATCTTGATAAAAATCGGGAGTGGGCCTCCGAGACCCCACTCATAAAATGTGGAAAGGATATGATATCGCAAGGTGGTGTCATACGCTTTTCGTAAATAAAAAAAAAAAAACACGGCAACATGGTGTTGGCATCTGGTAAAGACTGTTCAGATGGGAGACTCGAGGGACAGAAGATTATCAGTGGTAGAGCGACCCAGGCGGAAACCTCCCTGGCACAGAGCCAGTGGCAACGTGGCTCCAGGACACAACCCAAATGCTGACACACCATATATTCCAGCAACTTACAAAGAACGTTGGTGAGGCTGATGGGCCGATAGCTATCCTCATCAGGCGGGTGTCTGCCGTATTTGAGCACTTGATGATGGTGCTCTCCCGCCATTGCGATGGAAAGACGCCATCGCACCAGATCCGGTTGAAGATCACGAGGAGAGTCGCTTGTAGTCAGACGAGAGATTTTTAATCAGCTTACTGTGGATCCGATCTGACCCAGGAGCTGTGTTGGGGCAATGTGAAAGAGCACTGAGGACCTCCCACTCTGTAAATGGGGCGTTATAGGGTTCACTGTGGCGTAGTGAACGAGAGGACTTTCCCTTCCATCCGCTGTTCGAGAGTGCGAAAGGCTAGGGGTTAATTCTCGGACGCAGAGGCCCGAGCATTGTGGTCAGCGAAGTGCTCGGCAATCGCATTTGAGTCGGTAGATAACAAGCAATTTATGTTAACACCGGGACCACCTGTTGGGGTTTGGTACTCAAAAACTCGTTTGATCTTTGCCCAGACTTGGGAAGGTGACGTATGACACCCTATGGTCCAGACATATCTCCCCCAACACTCCTGCTTCCGTCTTTTGATGAGTTGACGAACGCGGGCACGGAGCCCTTTAAAGGCTATGAGGTGCTCCAAGAAAGGGTGCCGCTTATGCCGCTGTATAGCTCGCCGACGCCCCTTCATTGCCTCAGCGAATTCCGTGGGGGGGAGGGGGGCCACCCTAAAGAACGAGCGATCGCGATTTCCGCCCTAGAAACGATCGTTGTAGTTACCTGCTCAACCACCACATCGATGTTACCATTGGGGGCGTGGGCGAGGGGGAGGAAACTGGGGAGCTTCAATGGCGGCAACAGAGCTGAAGGCGTTCCGGTCTGCCTTGCTTAATGCCCATCTGGGCAGGCGTCTGTCGACCTGACGCTGGGACAGTGAGAGGAACATGGGGAAGTGGTCACTACCACACAGGTCGTCGTGTTCTCTCCAGTGGATAGATGGGAGGCCAGAACTGCAAAGCGAAAGATCGGTGGCCGAATATGTTCCATGTGCCACACTGAAATGTGTGGGGGCTCCTGTATTTAAGAGGCAGAGGTCGAGTTGTGACAGTAAATTGCCGGCATCTCTGCCTCGGCCAATAAGCCACAACGGATTATGAGCATTAAAATCTCTCAAAAGGTGATCAATCAGTGCAGCCAATATGTTCAGGGGTACTGCACTATCCGGACGAAGATATACATTGCAGAGAGTTATTTCCTGTGCCGTGCTTATTCTGACAGCCACAGCTTCCAGAGGGGTTTGAAGGGGCACAGGTTCAATACAGACTGAGTTTAGGACAAACGCAAACTCACCTGATACTCTATTATAGTCGCTACGGTTCCTGTAATATCCCTCAGAGCCGCGGAGGGCAGGGATCCGCATTGCCAGGATCGATGTTTCCTGGAGGGCAATGTGGGAAGCTTAACAGTTGCTGTAGCTCAGCCAGGCGGTGGAAACTAGCGCCGCAATTCCACTGGAGGACGACATCGTGAGACTGGGAAGGCATGGAACATCCAATGAGGTAGTTTACGCCTCAGGGTCACCTGCTGCCACCGACTTATTGCCTGAGCCGTCTATATCCATCGTGTCTGAGGGTCCGCCGAGATCTAGGTCCTCAGCGGACGCCAGAATCTCTACCTCATCTGCAGACGCAGAACTTGTAGGTAGCAGTGGTTTGGGTGCCACCGCAATTCCCTTCGTCTTGGGGACCTTCTCTATGCATTTCTCTCACTGCTGCTTGTATTTCCCTGGCTGGGAGGACTTCGCTGGTCCAGTCTCCGGGAGTGAGGATGAGCGTGAAGCCCTATGACCAGCTGCTTTTGGGCTAGTCAGCCACTGGCTGGTGTCATCTTTCCCACTGGGGAAGGGAGTGACCTACCGACACAATAGCCATAACCAAGACGGGGAGTGAGAAGCCATCGACCAACCAGCCTACCGCCGGAAATGTGAGATTTGTTTGACAGGCTATATTTCTCTGAATTTCAACGTAAACGAAACCCAGGCCATCGACATTAAACGGCTACATCCTGTCGCAATTCATGGAAATCCAGTGAGATTGAGCAGACCAGCATGATACATCTGCCTCATATTGGGCTCTTAGTTACGTCCTACTCACACGGGAGGCAAGAGAAGAAAGCCAAGCACCAGACGAACTGTAGATCCGGAGTCAAATCACGAAACTGAAAATGATATAACAACTGGAGAAGATGACGTAGTAGCTGAACTGCTGAAGGAAATACCAGTAAACTGGAACTGCGCGGTGATAAACCTTTCACATAGAAAAGGGACTGTGCCGATTTTAACAATTACAGAGGGATATCTTTAGTGCTAGACACATAGAAAATTCTGTCACAGAGCTTGCTATGTAGGCCACACCTATTTTCACTTCCTTGCGCCTGTTCTCTAACCATTGCAGTCAGCCATTTAGCATTTTTTCAATCCCTTTTTTATATATACTTATTCTCTTTGGTCTACTTCACTTCCCGAACTTTTGTATTTTTTACTTTCGTCAATTAAATTCAGTATCTCCTGTGCTATCCAAACATTTCTACTAGGCCTTTCCTTTTTTACTTATTTGACGCTGCTGCCTTCACTACCTCATCTCCCAAAGTTGCTCCTGCGTCTACAATTGGAATCTTTTCCATTTTTTTAGTTAAACACCTAAGTCTCCCTCAAGCTCTCAGCATCCTTGGTCCCTTCACTATCTCCAAGCTGCATTTCTCCATGTTTAATTTGCAATTCATAACCAATAAATTATGGTCTACATCTGCCCCTGGGAAGTCTTACAATTCAAAATCTGGTTATGAATTCTCTGTCCTATCAACATGTATCCGTCTGAAACCTTGCTATGTCTAAAGGTCTCATCCATGTATACCACCTTCTGACAATATTCTTAAAGCCGGTGTTAGCAATGATTACATTATATGACCTGCCATCGACCATCTCTTTCTTTCCTTTCCCTCTGGTCCAAATTATTCTACTGTTTGGCCTGTTCCTCTCTCTGCTATCGAATTTCAGTCCCCCGACACAAATTTTCGTCTCTTTAACCACCTCAATAACTTCTTTTGTGTTGTCATGCATCCCTTCAGTCTCTTCATCATATATAATGAGATAACCACCAAATGAGGGATTCACCTTCGAACGACGAAATCCAGTATGGCGTCTCCTAAGTCATTCTTGTGACTTGGAAAGCGATTTTTAATCTCACTGGCCTAGTCCCTCTCCACGAAGAAGGATCTGAGGTGTCTGATACTGCCTTTCACGCATGGGAATGGCCCGCAACGTGAAAATCAATTTCCTGACGTCACAAAACTCGTCCAGCTACACTTCCACATCCGCTGTCACGTCTCATGTGAGGATACCATTAGCCTGTCGCCAACACGAGGATTTTCTGTGAGGGAAAGCGCTAGCGTTGGATTCCCTCAATCGCCTGTACCCGCTGCTATTCCTACACCGTCAGGAGATAACCTCGTCTCTGTCCCGTACCCCTGTCCACTAGTGTGAGGAAACGCAATAGACGCACACATCCAGCTCATGCGGCGAGTCCAGAGCCATTCACTGGGACTGACAACAAGTACCTGCCGAAGGCATTCCAGACGGGATGATTGCAGGAGGCCATTAACGTACACTCTCCTCCAGCCCCAACCATTTCCCTCCAGGTTTCTGCTCGAAATGCGCCATATCCAGATATCTGGACACAAAAACTGTTGTTGTGCCAGATGGCCGTATTTGCTGATATGGTAGCCTTTTCCTGATGGATTAAGAAGTTAATCGTAACGAGGTCAACCTAATGTGATGCATAATCAGCTTCACAAAACAAGGGGAAAATCAGGACATATTGAAGGAGGTCCGAAAGGATTACAATTTATTTTTCGCATGATGTTGAGTGACAACATTTTATTGGATAAGTCGTACAGTAGCTTAAGACTAACCTCCCACTCGGAAGGAAACGCCGGATAGTTTGTCAGCTTCCGATATGCAGAAAAAAGCATTAGGTTCTAATTACGTTTGTATAATGTGCATTATCCATGGCCATTGCACATCATATACAGTCAAAGTTCATTGAACTGAGGTCTTCTGCTACGGTTATGATTGACGTCTAAACTCCATTTGAGAGACTTAACAGTTGTTGAGTCACGGGATACTCAGCAAAGTTTCATTAACTCATTTCCCCTCATTCTTAATTGAAATCCTTTCTCCCCGTTGATGGACATCGATCTGCAGTAAATATTACAGTTCTTCCGGAAAGCGGCTACCCAATTTAGCCATGACTGCTTTCTAGTCGAAACATGTGACAACTGTCCTACAGTAATGTTGACAGGACACTGACCTCATGTTACGAGGGGACGCGCGGTAAAAACGAAGCGGTGGTCGATAGTTTTAAAAACCTAGATAGTTAGCAGATTTGCGGATTTACAGTACCAGAAGAGCTTGATAAAAAATTGAACAGTGATGACATTTTTGAGATCAAGGAGTCTAACGGTTGAAAAAAAATGTTAAGTTCATGGGTACTAATTGTGTCTCTTATGCCAGAACAAGTGGAGCAACAATTCACGTATGAATTCACTAGTTTAATAGCTGCACGTAGTCGCAACTGTTTTACGCAATTAAAAATCTTCAGTTTTACAACTGGTAATTCTACATACGAAATGATTTCTGAGCATTGCTGTGATTAGGTATGAAAAAAGGTGAGAGTTTTTTGAATTCTAAGAGAAACAACCACGTTTTTGTCTTAATACTTGTATGATCTGAATATTATTTTAGCTCCACTGTTGCGCAGACTCATGCATGGCCATTTTACTAAAACAGCGGACCAAATTTAGTAATACTCTAGACTTTTCGCGAATAGTAGATTAGCAGTTTACTATACTATGGCTGCATTGTTGCCACATAATTACGAGTAGAAGAAAGATCAACACACGCGCATTAACACACTCTTTGAACAGCAGCGAGACAACGTAAGTTTACCATATGTCACGTAAAGTAGGGACATCAAGTAGGAAGTCGGATCACGGATTAAACCCGAGAAGGATCTATTTGAGACTGCGCCGAGAGACCCAAGCCCTGACACTAAAGGAAGCCTTCCAGTATACGTAAGTGGTAACATCGAGTGGAAACCTGTAAGAGAAATTAAACATTGAAGTGTTTACGCGTCGAAGGAGCCAGCTAATGGAAATATCCCGAACGGATATTATAGGTCAGCCGCGACTTAGGACGATATATAAGCAAGAAATTCTGAGAGAGGGTTCACAGAAAGCAGTAGTATGATCTACTAGCGAGTAGTCGCTTTGAGGAGCCACCGTGTAGCTACGGCAGGCAGAAGTGCGCAGGAGTAATATTCTCAGCGAGAAGTCAGTGATCAGATCTGGTGATACGCACATAAACTGCAAGGTAAGCAATCATTATCTATTCTCGTGAATGGAATTGAACATAGACGATCTGTCTCTCTCAAGGAATAGATAGCGTTCATAGTTTCGTAATTACAAGCACAATTTACGGAAAAGTAATTGTCTATTATGAAGTTCAGGCGAGTGGCCTGTTGATAAGATTAAATTGAATCTGACATTTGGGATTAGGATCTGGCACCTTTAAAAGAGGTAATAAATGAATTATATAAATAATTAAATCTTTAGCATACCTGTCCTACCATTAATCCTAAAAGATTACCACTGCGACCAACAACCACCGAGTTCCACCCGGGAGAGCTTTCTCTCTCTCATCTCCGACAACAAAGGTGGACACCCCAACAACCCTCAGTTTGTCGTCAACGTCCCTATTGCACTACAAAACTGTGCTGGGACGCGATAGATAGATATTTTTTTAACATTTTGCACATTACGTGAACGACATTGAGAGTGAAAATTATTTGAAAGTCACGCTAGTTGTTGCGGAGAATAAAAGAAAACAAGTTTTCTTTTGTTACTGGCAAGAAAAAACTCTTAAGTTTCAGCTCCTATGCTGCCACAATATTGACAGGGGAGGAAAGAACAGGTGGGTCGGTAACAGGTTACCCCTCTCCATTGCAGCCCCCCCCCCTCCCCCCCATTCACGTATCTCTCTGCAAGCAGGGCAGTGGTCACAATACATCATATAGGTCTGTGTCTGCTGTTAGTGTAGATCAGATTATTTTTGTGGTGGGGAATTATGTTTACAGAGTCCCTAAGTGTTTCATCCTGGACAAAGACAGGCTGTAATTGTGAAATTGTTCGTGTTGTACTCTGGAATTGCAGGAGAGGTACCATAGGAGAAGATCGTGTGATTTATGAACAAATAAAGCGACAGTTGTCAGACGAGGACGTTGTAATATTAGAGGTTACTACACTTAAAACGGATGAAGAGGTATCAGATGAAGAGAATGGTAGTCCATGGCAGTGAAGGATGAAGCAACGTCACCAGCGGTTGATTTCCAGGCAAGCAGCGGTTCTCCTTATCAGCCGTCGTCTCCAAGAAAACAAACGCAGTTTCTAGAAGACCATCTGGCTCATGCGTACAAGATATGGAGAAGACCAAGGGAAAAAGATATAAACGTTCATCCTGGCCGTCTGTGTCGTCCTAGATTATCAGCAGATATGACACCGCACCTCAATCACAGCATTGGTCGCACAGAAAAGGAAAATAAAGAGCAGGACTGTGTTAAAAAACTTTGCAAAAGGGCTTAAACAACGTCATTCGTCAAGCCCAAAAATTCTGCAGGGTATGATAAATCGTGAATTACGTGATGATCCTACAGCAGATAGATACGAAAACGCAATAATTGATGACCGCACATTGACCGTTTGGACACAAAGTAAAAGAATTGACCCTCACAATTCACTGCAGTTAAAAGCTTCCAATTAGTGGGTAAAAAAATTTAAATGTAAGACTAAGATTTTCTCTCGCAAAATAACCTACTACCCCCCGCTACTCACCCTCAGTCGCTTGCGGGGTATCTACGTAGCTCTGATGTAGATGAAGTTAGCAAGCGACTGGTTGAAGGCGACGCCGTTGTTCAACTAAAAGCTTATCAATTGACCAGATAAATCAGGTCGCTGAAAGAAATCAGGTCTCTAATTGAAGCAAAACGTCTGTCACCAGATCAATTAATTAATGCCGATCAATCAATATTTGGTAACGAGTTACGATGTAGGCGGACTCTTGCGGTGAGGAGAAGCAAGCACGTCTTTGGTGTGTTGGGTCCATAGTGGCGACCATACACACTCGTACGATAATGCATGGGATTGCGATGGATGGTACGCTGTTACCCTATTTGTGTGTCCTTGTATTGGAGCCCACCGGCATTTATCTGCGAATATGAATATAAATTTACCGAACATCAACAGAAGCTCTGCTAATATGACGAAGCGGGATATAAAAGTCTTCCTAGAACGAGGAATGTTTCCAGGTATACAAGGAAAAACCCAAACCATTCTTTCAGTTCGACTCCTGTAGAGCCCAAAACTTCACAGTTCCTGCAGGCGTCGAATTAATGAAGTAGATTCCAGCAAAGTACACAAGCATTGTTCAATCAGCCAACGTTTACTTCTTCCGGTTTTTTTTTTTACATTTGTCACAGATACAGTTACGCTAATTTTTGACAATGACATTAACATGTGACGTAAAGACCACTCCTTACCCTTTCAATCGTTTGTGTATTTTCATGTCTCGGCGGAACGATTCTCTAACTTACTCAGATTAACGGTTTTTCAATGCGGCTATGCCAAAGACTTTCCTGGTATGTTTCAAATACCCTCTTAGTATGCCTCGAAGAAGCATTAACGATAGTCTTTCCGTGGGAAATGTGACCAACCTGATTTCATCAAATGTGCACACTGCAAGAACTGTCTATGAATTGACCACGTTGTTATTGCTGACGCAAATGTTTTGCCTCCGATCGTGTAGTCAAGTAAGTAAACGCTCTTGTGAAGTGTTTCGTGTCATATTTTTGACTATTTGTCTCGAATGATCCATTTCTGTTGAAAGGGTACAGTACCGCCCGACATTGAAAATAGGTACAACATTCTTCGTCATTCATGTCAGAACAACGTATTTTTTGTAATAATAACTCAATTTCACTTAATACACCAGAGCCAGATATCACTGTAGGAAAGAAGAACAATTTATTTATTTAACTTATCACATGTGCAATCCCACAAAATAAATGCCTATATCCAATTTGGTGAGATCTGTGAAATGAATGAATGTATGGTGGTGAATGTGCAATATATGACCACCTTTGAGAAGGTCCTTTGGTCGCCTTTGGTGGAACCAAAGAGATGAAATTTACCTGAACTTTGAACACCTGAAATGTGGCTGACCAATACGGTAGCATGGTGCTCCCCCACCTCGGCGGAGGTGCGAGATGACCTGAAAAACAGCCACGTTTCAGCACTCTGGCTCTGGATCTTGTGTTGGTAAGACCTGTATTAGGTGTGCTCCTTAAAGACAAAAGAGTGGAGAGAATGGTATGCATGTGAAATACTTAAGAGTAGTTTGGAATAATTATTTCTCTATTTCAGGAACTTTTGGGGGAGAATTAAATGACAGGCAGGTAATATTAAGGGGATCATAGTAATCTTCGGAAGTGACCAACAGTCACAATGAAACCACGTGTAGCAATAACTTGAAATACTTGCGAGTGCTAGTGCTGAGTTGAAATACTTGCGAGTGCTAGTGCTGAGTTGAAATACTTGCGAGTGCTAGTGCTGAGTTGAAATACGCAAGTGCTAGTGCTGAGTTGAAACACTTCCAAGTGCTAAAGTTAAGCTGAATTACTGGCATGTGTACTATAAGTTGGAAATATTTAAGAAATGGCGTGTGCAGGACTTGAAATTGGAGATGAGCACTTCCAGGTGGTGAGTACTGTGTGAGTCTCAATCTGTGTATGAGACAAAGGATAAAGAGAAGTACTCGTCCAAGGTATCAGTTGAGGACTCGTGTGTGTGACGAATATGACCTTAATATTACTTTGCGTGTTATGTTTCTGTGTGACGCTAGATTCAAACTCTAATACTCTGAGAGAGAAGCAAGGTGAGTCAGCTGTCTGTCCAGCAACGCCACGTGGCTTGCATTGCACAGAAAGACGTGCATATATCCTCCAGAGTTCGTAGTAGGAAAGAAAAGTTATGAAGTGGGCAGTGTCGTGCGAAACTGGGATGAATACTAATTGAAGTGGGAAAGCTGAAAGTGAAGTGATTCTAACGTTGTGAATATTCTTTGTGATGTATTCTATGTCGCCAGAGTGATGTACTTCATGTAATTTAAGTATTTGTAGTTTGCATAGGATAGTAGCAAGATAGGTTCAGAGGCAGTGGGTTATGCATGATCCTTTTTGTACTGCTCGGTCTGGAGTAAATTTTCGTGATAATGGGTGTGAGAGTCAAAGTGTGAGATGTAACAAAAGATCCACCATCCTATCCAGAAAGTGCACTGTAGTGTTAGATAATTACAAGACCATAAGATAGAGAGTCACCAATGTAAAGCCATGCCCACCGGGCGAAGTTTCTCAAGTGTAATTGTTGTATAAAATGTAATGGTGTGTTTAGGTTATCTTTGAATCATAATAGAATTTGTCGGAATAGTAAAGATAGTGAAAAGAAAAAGATTGGTAGCCTTGTTCTTGGAATAGTGTGTAGTCATGATATCCTGAATTTATAACGTGTGCGCCATTCATATTCAGTGCAATGGCCACGTGTTGATCAAAGCCGTTGAGTAAGAAAGAAAATGTGGTATTGCCAGAGCGTAGTGAACAAGCAGAGTTGTGTAAATTCCTAATAGTCAGAACTGCGTTGCGTAATATTCAAACAGGAGAGTAAGTTGTAGCTTAATTAAGGGTACTAGAGCTCATAACCAGTCATTGATGTTACTCGAGAAATAAAAATAAATCCACTCGCTTGGCAGACCACTCATCTTGCAGACCTGACTGCTTGATGCCACAGTTTGAGCAAGGCATGTGGGTGCCTCTCACTGTAACACATCACTCACACTTACAGTATTCTCAACTCAACTAAGGCGACTGACGTCTCTTGTTTGAACAGCCCATAGCAGCCACAATCTTTATGGTTGTGTGTGCGTTTGCACATATTTTGTTCTATTAACTACCCTACGTATGAATATAATTTGCGCTAAAACATATCGTGACATTTCCTTGTAAAACAAAATCTGTGATAAGAGACGCAGTTTTCTGTATGAGATTAAAAGATGTACAGATAATCAGAAATGGTTAAGGGTGAAAACGGATGTTTTGCTTTAAAGTTGTAGTATCTTTCCGACACTTTGTAAATAGGATGTAAATGATGTATTACCGGAATGGACGCAGATAAGAATATGAACTATAGACAGGAGTATGATAATACCGAAAAACAGATGGGTGAAAATATACGTTAATACCAGCAACAAAGCTGCTCCAGTAAACATGGACTGCAAATGAGCCGTTTGTGAGATAATTGTGAAAAAACCGTTACGGACTGAAGTATGAAATATTGTCCTATTTGCTAGGTAAATCTTCGATTATGCCTTAATCGAGTTTGTCACAAATTCCACTCAACTGTGATTTATTTTCATAGTATATTCTTAAGAATTTATTTTATTTACTAGCGATTCATCAAGAACATTAACACATTTAATCACACTATTTAAGCATGGAAGTAGTTGCCAGGGAGTAACTGATGAAATCATAACCAAATTCCTTTTAACAAATGGGAATTTTATACACTTTAATAATGTCTAAAAGCATTTTTTAAAAGAAACAGATTTAAAATTATAATCAGAAAGCACCCTCTAAATATCAAAGTTACAATTTATTCAGAGGCACAAAGAAACAAGTTTTGACGATGAGCTTTTGGGCAGAGAACCTTGCTGCTCCCTTTTGACACGGCCGTAGTTACGACCGCTCACAACAGCCTCTGAAAGACTACACTGGTGCAAATATGCAACACACCAGATAACTTAAAAAACTAAGATTTTTAACAATTTGCACAAGCACACACACTATTCACCTATTCACCCCTCCCCGTAGGAGGGATGGAAATGGAACAAAACAATAAAATGTTAAAATATTAACCACGCCGCCGAAGGTGCAACTTGATTTTGACTTCTAAGAAAAGTCTTACGGTGAAACGGAGGCAACTTTATATACTAAAATGGTCATTTAAATAAAAGTCAATGAAATGCAATCCTATACATAAAATTCTACAAAGTTGACCAAACAATAGTTAAGATGCTCTACAGTACACAGATACCACCTCTCAATATCATAGGCAATAATATCAGTTTCCAAAGATCAAAACATATTTCAGGTATTAGGCCGTTACACTCCAAGCAATAAATTCGTTACCACACGAAATCCGACGAACATGACGGAGGCAGCTACTAACATACGGTAGATTGGTAGGAAGATTACCGAACAACCCGAACCGCAGGTTGCTCTAACCCAGCCCTACTCCACAAGGGAAAAACGGACCACTCAATTTATAAACAACCACCTTCCCGCGGGTGGGAAAACGGAGGAGAATGGTGGGACGACCCCAAAGCAAGACGGCTGGTGACCTCACCAAGAAAACAAGTAGAATTTAACGAGAAAAAATCAAACAAGATGTCACCAATCAATTTCTAATAATCAGCGATTTCTCGAGAAGACCTGGCGCAGCCCCTCCAAATCGCTCTCCCGAACCGTCCGCTTCCAGCCACTTCGAAGGACGCAGGTAGGCGCGCCGATCTCCCGTCTCACGGTGTCGCAGCTCGCACCGGCCAGGCAGATGTCGTGGGTTGACTCCTGTTCCTCTCGTGTCGACCGTGAAGTCACTATCCCTTGCTATACGCCACGGCCCACTGGACTCACGTGACGACGTCACATGCACCGACGCTCAAGACGGACAAGTCATCTTGTGTCTCAGTGCGCGACCGATCAAACGATCGATCCAACCGCCAATGACCACAGCCTGAGCAAACTCGAGCACACTGGCGGCCTAACGTGCAGACTCAGATGCAGGAACTAAGCCCCGACCGGGCGACCTTTCGCTGAGTTCTCTTACTGGCGGAGTGAAAAAGACTCATTTTGCCGGCTTTAAAGGTTGATCCGAACGACAGACAGACACTAACTGCCTAACAAATGCGGACGAGAGAGACTAGCAAGCTGGCGAAGAGAGACTGACCCAGACTGTCCCACTGGCGAGCTCATAGAACCTCTCAAATGCACGTGAACAGGCAACTTGTCCCCTTTCCCACCAGAGGAAGACACCAAAGCTGCGATTGCCACAGCGGCGCCACCGCCAGAAACTGAGGGCGACTGCTTCACACTACGCGCTGCGGCGCGCTCTTCAAAACAGCAATTTTTTACCACGGCTCATTCACTTATGGCTCGTGTTTGGGAAAATACAATGTGATCAAAAGTATCCGGACACCTGTCGGGAAATGACTTACAAGTTTGTGGCGCCCTCCATCGGTAATGCTGGAATTCAGTATGGTGTTGGCCCAACCTTAGCCTTGATGACAGCTTCCACTCTCGCAGGCATACGTTCAATCATGTACTGGAAAGTTCCTTGTGGAATGACAGCCCATTCTTGAATTCTTCACGCAGTGCTGCACTGAGGAGAGCTGTCGATTGCGGTCGGTGAGGCCTGCCACGAAGTCGGCGTTCAAAAACATCACAAAGGTGTTCTATAGGAGAATACGATTCAGGTCAGGACTCTGTGCAGGCCAGTCCATTACAGAGATGTTATTGTCGTGTAACCACTCCGCCACAGGCCGTGCATTATGAACAGGTGCTCGATCGTGTTGAAAGATGCAATCGCCATCCCCCAATTTCTCTTCAACAGTGGGAAGCAAGAAGGTACTTAAAACATCAATGTAGGCCTGTGCTGTGATAGTGCCAAGCAAAAAAACAAGGGGTGCAAGCCCCTCCATAAAAAACGTGAACACACCATAACACTACCGCCTCCGAATTTTACTGTTGGCACTACACACGCTGAAGATGAGGTTCACCGGGCATTCGCCATACCCACACCCTGCCATCAGATCCGTACATTGTGTACCGAGATTAGTCACTCCACACAACGTTTTTCCACTGTTGAATCGTCCAATGTTTACGCTCCTTAACCAAGCTAGGCGTCGTTCGGCATTTACCGGCGTGTTGTGTGGCTTATGAGCAGTCGCTCGACCATAAAATCCAAGTTTCTTCACCTCCCGCCTAAGTGTCTTAGTATTTTCTGTGGATTCTGATGCAGTTTGGAATTCCTGTGTGATAGTTTGGATAGGTCTTACCTATTACACATTACGACCCTCTTCAACTGTCGGCGGTTTGTCAGTCAACAGACGAGGTCGGTTTGTACGCTTTTGTGCTGTACGTATCCCTTCACGTTTCCACTTCACTATCACATCGGAAACGGTGGTCCTAGGGATGTTTAGGAGTGTGAATCTCGCATACAGACGTATGATTCCCTATCACCTGACCACGTTCCTAGTCAGTGAGTTCCGCGGACCGCCCCATTCTGCTCTCACAATGTGTAATGACTGCTATGGTCGCTGATAAGGAGTACCTGGCAGTAGATGGCAGCACAATGCACCTAATATGAAAAACGTATGTTTTTGGTGGCGTCCGGATACTTTTCCTAGATAAGTGATGAAGATCTAACACGTTTTGCAGCTGATGTAACGGTGTACAATAAATTTTAGCATGCAGAATCAGTATTTCTTGTTGAGGTAGACCAACTAGGTGTCGACTTAAAAGAGATGTGTATATTTTAAATACATTTGTACTAACTAGGACAACATTCCTTACTGAAGAAGGTGGCCGCTCGGAACCATGTTTCCTCGAACCTTTTTGCTTCTATTCTCATAAATTTTCAGACTTAACAGTTTTCTCTGTTATGGTACACCCTGTATGCAGAGGCGTATAAATAGTCAATGAGGTCCCGGGGGATGTACAGAGAGTTTTAAAAGTGGTGGTCTATATTCAGGGATATGACAGCAATTATCATTCGAAACAAAAAGGTCAAGTAAATATGAGCTCTAAAATGCATATCTTAACAGCGATGAGCAATCATCTTCGATGCTGTGAAACAAATCTCTTCTACTGCAAGCTATTTGCTTTCCATATTTTGGAAAGTGGTAGTATGAACCAAAACAAGGAAAAAACTGATAGTGAATATGTGCTCTGAAATACGTATCTTAAAAGTAATGAGCTGTAATTTTCATTCCCCATCAGGGGGGGAGGGGGGGGGAGGCGGGGGGCGCTCGCAACAGCATAAGCGCTGCAACCGAGAGACATAAGCAGACAGGAAGACATTTAAAACAATGTAAAGAAGAAAACATGGCAGAATACATAAACAAAAAAGGGGGAAACATAAGAAAAATCATACGAAGCGGTGACTGTAAAACAGAGGTTGTTGTTGTTGTGGTCTTCAGTCCTGAGACTGGTTTCATGCAGCTCTCCATGCTACCCTATCCTGTACAAGCTTTTTCATCTCCCAGTACTTACTGCAACCCACATCCTTCTGAATCTGCTTAGTGTATTCATCTCTTTGTCTCCCTCTACGATTTTTACCCTACACACTGTCCTCCAATACTAAATTTGCGATCCCTTGATACCTCAGAACATGTCCTACTAACCAGTCCCTTCTTTTTGTCAAGTTGTGCCACAAACTCCTCTTCTCCCGAATTCTATTAAATACTTCATTATTAGTTATGTGATCTACCCATCTAATCTTCAGCATTCTTCTGTAGCACCACATTTCGAAAGCTTCCATTCTCTTCTTGTCCAAACTATTTATCGTCCATGTTTCGCTTCCATACATGGCTACACTCCATACAAATACTTTCAGAAACGACTTCCTGACACTTAAATCTATACTCGATGTTAACAAATTTCTCTTTTTCAGAAACGCTTTCCTTGCCATTGCCAGTCTACATTTTATATCCTCTCTACTTCGACCATCATCAGTTATTTTGCTCCGCAAAGAGCAAAACTCCTTTACTACATTAAGCGTCTCATTTCCTAATCTAATTCCCTCACATCACCCGACTTAATTCGACTACATTCCATTATCCTCGTTTTGCTTTTGTTGATGTTCATCTTATACCCTCCTTTCAAGACACTATCCATTCCGTTCAACTGCTCTTCCAAGTCTTTTGCTGTCTCTGATAGAATTACAATGTCATCGGCAAACCTCAAAGTTTTTATTTCTTCTCCATAGATTTTAACACCTACTCCGAATTTTTCTTTTGTTTCCTTTACTGCTTGCTCAATATACAGATTGAATAACATCGGGGAAAGGCTACAGCCCTGTCTCACTCCCTTCCCAACCACTGCTTCCCTTTCATGTCCCTCGACACTTATAACTGCCATCTGCTTTCTGTACAAATTGTAAATAGCCTTTCGCTCCCTGTATTTTACCCCTGCCACCTTCAGAATTTGAAAGAGAGTATTCCAGTCAACATTGTCCAAAGCTTTCTCTAAGTCTACAAATGCTAGAAATGTAGGTTTGCCTTTCCTTAATCTTTCTTCTAAGATAAGTCGTAAGGTCAGTATTGCCTCACGTGTTCCAGTATTTCTACGGAATCCAAACTGATCTTCCCCGAGGTCGGCTTCTACTAGTCTTTCTATTCGTCTGTAAAGAATTCGTGTTATTATTTTGCAGCTGTGACTTATTAAACTGATAGTTCGGTAATTTTCACATCTGTCAACGCCTGCTTTCTTTGGGATTGGAATTATTATATTCTTCTTGAAGTCTGAGGGTATTTCGCCTGTCTCATACATCTTGCTCACCAGATGGTAAAGTTTTGTCATGACTGGCTCTCCCAAGGCCGTCATTGTGCTAATGGAATGTTGTCTACTCCCAGGGCCTTGTTTCGACTAAGGCCTTTCAGTGCTCTGTCAAACTATTCACGCAGCATCGTAGCTCCCATTTCATCCTCATCTACATCCTCTTCCATTTCCATAATGTAGTCCTCAAGTATATCGCCCTCGTATAGACCCTCTATATACTCCTTCCACCTTTCTGCTTTCCCTTCTTTGCTTAGAACTGGGTTTCCATCAGAGCTCTTGATATTCATACGAGTGGTTCTCTTTTCTCCAAAGGTCTCTAATTTTCCTGTAGGCAGTATCTATCTTACCCCTAGTGAGATAAGCCCTAAAATCCTTACATTTGTCCTCTAGCCATCCCTGCTTAGCCATTTTGCACTTTTTGTCGATCTCATTTTTGAGACGTTTGTATTCCTTTTTGCCTGTTTCATTTACTGCATCTTTATATTTTCTCCTTTCATCAATTAAATTCAATATTTCTTCTGTTACCCAAGGATTTCTACTAGCCCTCGAGCCCTCGTATTTTTACCTACTTGATACTCTGCTGCCTTCACTACTTCATCCCTCAGAGCTAACCATTCTTATTCTACTGCACTTCTTTCCCCCATTCCTGTCAATTGTTCCCTTTTGCTCTTCCTGAAACTCTGTACAACCTCTGGTTAAAACGAAGGTAAAAATTTAAAAGGTATTTTCCAGAAAAAACACACTGAAATAAAATGCACCATGTAAAGTATGGCTGAGAATGAAAGTTGCAGGACCATTAAAACAACCAATTGACGGACAGTGTAGCACTTAATCATGGACGATAAACAGGTCGAACATACAATTAAAACCACACCACTAGATGACACTCTATAACGGCACTGAAGCAACACTAAAGCAGCTCACTGATAATGAATAAAAACCTGGGAGTACCTGTCGGGGGGAGGGTGGGCAAGGGAGAAGGGAAATGGATAAGAGGAGGAGGAGGAGGAGGAGGAGGAGGAGAGAGAAATGGGGTTACGTGGGGGCGCTCTGAAGGAGGGCTGGGGAGGAAAATAACTGAGGAGGAGGCGCAGGGGCTCAGGGGGGGAAGGAGTATGAGCTGCTCTGGGAGAAGGAGGGGAGTAAGGGTGCCCTGGGGAGGGGGGGAACAAGGCCAGATTACAGTTGGAAGGAAGGGTAGATGTTACAGTGAAGTTCAGTATCCAGGAGGGTGATATGCTGGAAATAGCCCTGATGAAGGAGGGTATGCGGGAGGTGGAAAGAGGGACAGTGATAGAGGTGCGGCATTGGGCGGGGAGGTAAAGACAAAGGATGAAACCAGGGGGTGGGGGTTCAAGCCTGCAGACAGTGTAAAGGATGCAGAGATATTGGAGGAAAAGGAGGAGGTGGGGCAAGGTGATGAGGTCATACAAGAGTTGTGTGGGGGAAGGAAGGTGGAGTTTATTGTGTTTGAGGATTTGGAGGGCTTGTAAAAGTCGGGGGGTGGGGGTGGGGGGGGGGGAGTGCAGAGATCCAGTCAACGCTGGCAGAACAGACGATATGATGGATGATGGGTTTATAGGTGTGGACGATGGTGGAAGGATGCAATCCCCATGTCCAGCCAGACCGGAGTTTCAGGAGGCAGAGATGGGAACGAGCTTTCTGTTGGATGGTCAGGAGGCGAGGGGTCCTGGTGAGGTGACCATCGAGGGTGAGGCCAAGGTATTTCAGGGTGGGGCTGAGCTGGATGAGATGACCATAAGTGGTGACGCAGAAATCATGGACACGGAAGGAGCGGGTTGTGTGGCCTATGATGCTTGCCTGGGTTTTGGAGGAGTTGATACGAAGCAACCACTGGTTACACCAAGTGGTGGATTGGACAAGGTGAGTTTGAAGGGTGTGCTGGGACCGTGGAAGGGTAAGATAGAGAGCCAGGAAGGCGGTGTCATCAGCATATTGGAGGAGGTGGACAGGGCGGCTTGGGCATATCGGTGGTGTGCAGGAGATAGAGGAGAGGACAGAGCCCTGGGGGACATCAGCAGTGGGATAAAATATACAGGAGTTGGTGTTGTGGAGGGAAAGACAGTGTGAGAGGAACAAAGTGACCAGATGGACAAAATTGATGGGCAGTGCATAGGTTTGGAGTTTAAAGAGGAGATTGCGATGCCATATGCGGTCAGACATTTTGGAGGTAAAGGGAAACAGAAGCGGCGGAGCAGCAGGAGTTAAGATGGAGGGAGAGAAGGTGGACGAGGTTAAGGAGTTAGTCTTCAGTGGAGGAGGGGGTTTGGAAGCCACCCTGGGTAAGGGGGAGGAGTTGGTGTTGAGTAAGGTGCTGATGGATATGATAGGAGAGGATGGATTTGAAGACCTTACTGAAGATGGAGGTGAGGCAGTTGGGAAGATAGGAAGCGGCGACTGAAGGGGGTCTGTTGGGTTTGAGGAATAAGATGATGCAGGAAGTCTTCCACAGGTCGAGGTAGATACTTGTAGAGAGGGTGACGTTGTAGAGATTGACAATGACAGTCAGCAAGGAGAAGGGGCTTTCTCTAAGGTGACAGTCGTGACCAGGGGCCCTGTTGCATTTTGACTGGAGGATAAGTTTAATATCTTGTGCTGTGATTGGAGTATTTATGTTGGACGGTTAGAACTGCCCCAAGTACTGGAGACTGGAGCAAGTGGAGCATCTGAGGTATCGGCGTATTCCATGATGGTGGGGAAAAGAGAATAATCAAGTGGGTATCATCAGGGACAGAGAAGACCTCGAAAAAGTGAGAAGCACAGTGGTTGGCCTTACTGAGATTGTCAGGAAGGGGGTCGTTGTCATGGAGAAGGGGGTGATTGGGCACAGAATGGGAGGCAGACCAGTACTTGGAGGAGTTGATAGGGAGGATTGCATTGAGTCAAGTAAAGGTCTCCTGTCAGTGCCGGCGTTTCTGGGATGTAATAAGGTTCTGTACGTGTCACTGTGTTTGCCAGTGGAGTTGTGAGTGATCTCTGTCATGACTGCACAGGAAGGAGCGATACAGGTGGCAGGTCTCGCAGAGGAGAAGGAGGACAGCACACTGAGGGAGAGTGGGATAGTGGGGTGCATGGTTTTAGTAGGAACATGAGCCTGCACAGCATCAGTAATGGCCTTTTGAAGGAAGGACAAGTCATGGATGATGTCAGGATGGTGATAGGTAAGAGGCAGGCTTTCGACCTGGGTGGCGATGGATTACCGGTATGCATCCCAGTTGGCACGATGGTTGTCATGGACTATCTTGAGAGGGGGTGCAGGGCAGGGAGCTGGGGGAGGGAGCAGACATGTTGAGAAGGATGGGGAGGTGGTCACTACCTGTGGGGTCAAGGACGTCAATGGTGATACACCCAAGGAGGTTGGTGGAGGCAATGCCATCAGGAGTGGTGTCGCTTTTGGGACAGGTGTGCTGGGGAAAGGGAAAAAGGTCACCTTGGACTGTATGGAGGAACTGATGCCACTGCCTGAGGGTGACTGGTGAGTGGCTGTGGATGTTGATGTCTGTGGCAATCAAATAGGTGGAGAAGGTGCAATCAATATGGCCAATAGTCATAGGGAAGAGGAGCAGCGGAGCAGTTACAGATGGTGGCACAGGTAATGGTGAGGGAGGGGAAGAAGACACTGAGGATAGGGTATTTAGTGGGGTTCATTGAGGAGGGGTTGTGGCTGGATGGGGATATGCTTAAGGTGGCCTTCGGTGACTCCATCCTGTGCTCTAGGACCAGGAGCACCAGTGCAGTGGAGGATATAGTGAGAGGTGCAGATAGTATGGTGGGGATGGAGAAAGGTTTCCTTCAGGGGGAAGGTGTCAACCCAGTGGTGGGAGAGGGTGTTCATGGGTAGGTATTTGTTGGTGCGGAAGGAGCAGATGTTCTGTAATAGGATGCAACACTCGTGCCATACCATGCGCCATGATAGGAAGTTGGGAGGGGGGGGGGGGTGAAGAGAGCGTAGGAAAGAGGCTTAAAGTAGGGTGTCAAGGCAGGTGAAGGTGAAGTGGGCTTAGTTGTTAGAGTAAGTGGTGAAGGTGTTCAGGTGACCTGGCAAGAGTGGCCAAGCAGTTCTAGTCACTACAGTCTGGAACTGCGCGACCGCTACGGCCGCAGGTTCAAATCCTGCCTCGGGCATGGATGTGTGTGATGTCCTTAGGTTAATTAGGTTTAAGTAGTTCTAAGTTCTAGGAGACTGAGGACCTCAGAAGTTAAGTCCCATAGTGCTCAGAGTCTTTTTTTTTTTTGTTCAGGTGAAAGATGGAGCCTGCGGCAAGGGACACATGTTGAAGGGTGTGGAGGTGTTGAAAAGGGTGAATGTTTTGGAGGACTATGCTGAGGAAGTGGATGATGTCTTCAGCCGCGGGGGGTGGACAGAGGGAAATGTTGGGCTGAACAGGGGGATCAATGGGACAGACAGGGTCAGTAAGCCAGAGGTGGTGTGGGGGGGGGTTTAACTTTCCACCTGTGGGAATAGGGGGGATGGGGGTCATTGAGGTATTATAGGACTCTCCATGGTGAGTATATGGGCATCAAGGAACATGGGGTCGAGGGTGGACAGGAGAAAGATGGAGGCTGGGGAATGGTGTCAGGAGGAGGAGGAGGAGGAGGAGTGGTGTCCTTGGAGATGATGGCAGGAGGGGGAAGAGGTGGTGACTTTTTGTGGGAAGTAGTGAGAGATGAGTCGTGTATGATGTGCTTCTAGGTTTTTTTTTTTTTTTTTTTTTTGAGAGTGGAGACTGGGAAGAGGGGTGAGGGACAGGGAGGAGAGGGAGGTGGCGGGTGGAAGATCCCGTAGGCGTGGCGGATGTGCTGGGAGATGTGGCTGGTTCAGTCGTGGTGATGGTGGCCCAACGTGACGTGATGCGGGTGGGGGATGCATGTGATGAAGTGACAGGGGAAGCCGACTACCTGAGGGGTGGCAGTAGAAGCGGCAACAGAGGTGTACATGTGGGTGGGGGCAGGAGAGGGAGCAGTTGTGGGTGTGGAGGCTGGGGGAAGGGTGTAGATGTGTGGGTAAACAGAAGGGGAGGAGATATGGGATAGGGTGAGTGGGGGAAGGGAGGCGAGGTATAAGGAGGGATGCCAGGTGCGGCAATCAGGGAAGTGACAGTGGAAGTGGGGGTAGGGGAGGTGTAGATAACAGTGGAGGTGGGAAGGCTCATGACGGCCGGAGGGACGGACGGACGGACGGACGGCGGTCAGCAGGTGGCGGCGAGCTCCGGGCGGCGGCTAACAGGCGGGCAGACAGACGGGCGGGCGGATGGGCGGACAACAGCGGCAGGCGGCAGCGAGCACCGGGCGCCGAGCACAGGACGGCGGCGACTGCGGACGGACGGCAATGGCTGGCCGCAGGCAGGCAGACGAACAGGCAGGCAGGCAGGCACGCAGCAACAAGTGCTTCGAAACCTTAGATCTCACACTGAGGGTGGCTCAGGCTCTGTAATCTGTCGACTTCAATGTGAGGGGATCCAACCCTCAAGTCGTGATTAAAAGAGTTTTGTTTGAAAGTATTAAAGATGAACATGTGCTCATAGCTCTTACTATATTCATTTTAGAGCGAATGTTTACTGGACTTTTTTCTTCTTTTGGTCCATACTACCACTTCCCAAAATGTGGAAAGCAAAGAGCTTGCAGTAGAAGAGAGTTTTTCACAGCATTGAAGATCAAGAATTACTTAAGCGTTTTAGAGCCCATGTTTATCAGCGTTTTATGTTTAGAATGATCATTCCTGTCATATCCCTGAATATTGACCATCACATCTGTATACGAAGAGCGGCGCTCTCCCCCCTTCCCGTCACGCTCCTGCAACCTTCTCCCACCTCACCCCCAACTCTCCTCTCCACCCCTCCTCTATTACATAAAGGAGCACATTACATTACATCCAACAAGATCTCCACCAGCTTCAGGACTAGAGAAGGAAAATGATTACGTTGGTTAAAAGCATTAAAAAAATTTGAAGTACTGCGACTTAGGAGAACGAGGGCTTCCCCTAAGTGGATCACTGACCAGCAGTCAGGCAGCAATGATGAAGGAATGACGACAGGTAGGTTACGAGACAATCGACGGTACGCTCCACACTTAAGTGACAACACGAGGTGCAGTAACAGTGCCCTGAATACGTTAGCTGTGGGCATTGGTCGGTGCTAGATCTTCCATCGTCCTAATGACAAGAGGAAAACAGCAGATGTCAACGAAGAAGCGACTGCAGACCAGCCCGTCAAGATGAAATGTAGATTAGCAGTCACAGCCACCGTGGACTCCCGTGACTGAGCTTCGAGCCTCAGACTCCGGCTTACCCGCCCGCCAGACAACTGCCGCCACCTAGATGGTATATTGGGCGGGTCGTCGACCTGCTCGCAGCCGTTGACGTCACGCCACACCTCACCGGACAGCGCCGGGCGTGATAGCTGATCCGCCCCCCCCCCTCCCCCTCCACACACACACACACACACACACACACACACAGGGGAGAGAGAGAGAGAGAGAGAGAGAGAGAGCCAGAGTCAGCGGAAGGCAGACGACCGCTCCAAGCTGCAGTGACACATTCCCCTGCCGCCAGATCAGCGGCACTCCGCCGCGCAAGATGCTCTGGGCTGCCTGTCGCTATCCGTCGTTTCCGCTCGTCTCTTACGAGGAGATGAAAATTCATCCTGAAAGTCATCCAGCAGTTTTAATTGCTCGCTACTGAAATAGAGGCTTTTTATTTGCCATCATTACCTTTCTACCTTCCAAGCCCCCCCCCCCCCCCTTCCACCTCCTGGAAGAGCGCCCGCGATCCTGACAGTCACGAATTCCACCTCCCTTTCAGCGAAACAGTGAATTCCATACCATACATATTATAAAAATCCATGTATCTATTATGTATGTATTACTACGTGTATGTAAATACAGATGTATATACACACACAATGTTTCCGTAAAAGCGTGAAAAATTTGACAGGATGCTCCACTGAACAATTTGAGGGTCGGAGTAGCCAGCATGAGGAGATAATAGGAATAAAGTCACATTACTCTGTACTTTTTATTTACATTAGTTACAGCTAAGTACCACCAACGACAAAATGAACTTACCATTTGTACTGTATCTTACAAAATGTGCTCCAACTGAGGGCCTTCAACCTCAATACGAACATGACACTGGCGAACAAGATTCTGACGCAAACTGACAAATATCTCTGGTGTGTCTCGAATCACATCACACGCAGCTACAATTCTAGCAGTTCATCTCTGTATCCACTGGGGTATCAAACACAACTGACTTCAGATATCCCAAAGGAAATAACCAATCCGACCCTTGGAACAAAGTCTGTCAGAAGCATTGCATGGAATCGTTGTGGGTGATACGGGTGTAACTGTCTGTGGAGTGCTCGCCACACACTAGTATGCGCAGCGCCCATTTCACGTGCAATACCACGAGTACTTGCAGTGGGGTCCGCAACATCTCTTCAAAATCGGGTGTGCGAGTGGCACTCGTGTTGCAAGGCCCCTCTTTTATTCTCTCCAATGAACCAGTCGCCCGCATTCGTCGATCGAGAGAAATAAAGACTCGTCGTGACGGATAGTGCCTGTTAGGAAATTGTTCTCTATATAGTCTTTCAACAGTAACATACATTCATAATAAAGTCCCAGAATGACTTCACAATGCTAAGATGAAAAAGAAAATATTTTATGTAGCAGGATGCGAACTACAACCTTCGACTCGCTAAACCACTATAATATCTTTCGCTCCGCCATGTGGCATTCGTCTCCTGTCTTGCTGATCATACTATCTCTTGTAGGCTTTAATCACTGATGGATTCTTAAATCACTTATGATATCTGTGACATGTCTGTGGTGAATTAACGATGTGCCGTCACCTTAAAATGTCGTACTGGAAGCTATAAAGAAGCGTGTTTAGTGCCTAATTTGTACGTTATTGACGATAAAAACTATCGTCCGAGAGAGCACACTGATATGAAAGCATTAACCTCCATGAAACGTTATGAGACGTTTAATGATAGCAATAGTTACAACTGATTTTATGAAGAACGGCGTGTTTTCGTAAGTCTCCGTTACGGACACATGAATTCTTGCAAGAGAGACCAGTATCGAACGCCACTAAAATCGATAGCAGTTCCCGCCGTTGTCGATATTGCACATCGCGTCAACATGACGTGCCATTTGCAGAAAGTCTTGTGAAATGAGTGTTCAACGCGATGGAACGCAGATCTCAACAATATGGGGGTTCACACAGCGGCTTGGATCGTTGCTTAGCAACAGTCCGAGGCGAGACGACTAGCGCGAAACACAAACGCGTCCGTCCCCAGCCACAGATATCCTAAGAAGACCGTGAAATGCACGAAGAGCGTGAACCAGCGACTCCAGTCACAAGGTAAGCTGGCAGAAATCACGTTAGTTCCGCCAGTCAGTGGTACGCAAAACACAGGTGGCAAATCGACTGCGCCTTTCAGTGGATGCGCTACGTAGATTGTCAGAGACATATATGTGTAGTTAATGCACTTTTGCATACACAAGGTGCATATCAGTGAGTTATGTGAAACTCTACCTGTACTGCTCCATCGTATTTTACTGTAAGTCTCTGAATAGCACTGAATAATGAATGGATCTGTCGCTGATTCATACCACGTTCCATCATCGTGGAACAATCTAAATACGATCCAACAGAGACACCTTATAGACAGGTGAAGTAAACGAAGGCTCCACAATGGCTACCTAGTAATCGTACTCGTCCTTGTTTACTTGCAGGAAATAAAGAATGTGCATGCAAATAACCAGCACAGTATGTGTGAACTGGCACTAATGTTAGTTGTAAATAAGCTGGAAAACAGTAATGCCAGACAAAGCGGTAGAGAAGTTTAATTCCATATTTCCTTAAGCTGGCTTCTCGGACCCCAGGTTGCCTATCTCAAATTGTTCATCGGAGCATTCTGTATGTCCTGTTACATTTTTGTACGTTCTTACGGAAACACTCTGTATGTATGTTTGTATGTTCTACATCTCCTCCTAAACTACAGGACCAACTTCAACCGAAGTTGGTACACATGTCACTTATTGTCCGGAATCATCGCTGTGGGTGTAACCTTTGGATACCTAACAAAGATGTGAGTGGCGATGAAAAAGCAGTGTAGCCCACGATGCACGAATAAGCATATGTTAGTTATTCAGTTTTTCAGAATTATCGCCTCAAAGAAACGTTTTCTCGCTGACAACCACTACAAAATTATGGAAGGAAAAACATTTATGATCTACAACACTTTCGCTGTTCGTGCAGTAAAACTGCCGCTTGGAGCGTGACATTTTAATTCATTACTTCTTATATGAATGAATGGCATCTTGTTTCGGGCATGTACGGAAGAACAGACACCACACGGAATCCACAACTGTGATGCATTATATATCACCCTCCAGTGTGGATGGCCGACCTCCTGGGGGAATCTCCGCGTACCGAGTGTGGAGGAAATCGACAGAGGACAGGTGGCGCTAGGTTGGAGTGTGGGTAGGCCGTGAGGCTTGCGGAGATAGTCCGCACAGTTGCGATAAGCGCCACGTCGTGTGTGGTGCAGTGGATAACGCAGCCTAGTGTGCGGTAGTGACTGGTTTCGAATCTCATTCCGCCATACATTTTCACTCGTCACACTGATTCCGTGTGATGTCCCGATGCAGCCGACATCAGTAATGCTCTCCCATTCCTTTCTCTCCCCTCCACTTTCATTTTACATATTGTTACTTCTTGGCTACTAACTGCTTTAGCGACACTTTCAGACAGTATTCACTGACATCGATCAATGTACCAGTAAAATTACATCACTTTACGACAAATATTGAAGAGACACGATGTCAAACATTAAGCTGCGTGAAAATGAAACAGCAGCACAAAATTTGAGTGAAATGTGAGTACAGTCAGACGTGAAATATGTCAAATCTAGTGAAATATATTTAACGTGTGTATATGGGCAAAGCCACGAGTAAGTATCTGATCCTAAACCCCCTAGAAATGAAACTTCCTGGCAGATTAAAACTGTTTGCCAGACCGAGACTGGAACTCGGGACCTTTGCTTTTCGCGGGCAAGTGCTCTACCATCCGATAGCATCTTCATATCAGCGCACACTGCGCTGCAGAGTGAAAATATCATTCTGGAAGCATCTCCCAGGCTGTGGCTAAGCCATGTCTCTGCAATATCCTTTCTTTGAGGAGTGCTAGTTCCTCAAGGTTCGCAGGAGAGCTTATGTAAAGTTTGGAAGGTAGGAGACGAGGTACTCGCAGAAGTAAAGCTGTGAGGACGGGGCGTGAGTCGTGCTGGGTAGCTCAGTTGGTAGACCACTTGCCTGCGGAAGGCAAAGCTCCCGAGTTCGAGCCTCGGTCCGGCACACAGTTTTAATGTACTAGGATGTTCCGTATTAGCGCACACTCAACTGTAAAAATGTCATTCTGGAAACATCCCCTAGAAATATTTCAACCAAATTTGGTACATGTAATACTTAAGATCTGAAAACAAGTTGGGTGGGAGTGAGAACAACCAGCCTCCTATTGGGGTGAATATCATCACGTGGATAGGCGGGAGTGAGGCGATGGACACCGAGCGGGAACGTGGAGTTGGACTAAGATAGGCTACAGGAAATGGACAGAACAGGGCAGGAAGAGACAGAGAAATGGAACAAGAAAGAGATGGACAGAGAAAAGGAAAAGGAAGAGGAAGAGGAAGAGGAAGAGGAAAAGGAAAAGGAAGAGACGGACGGAGAAAAGGGACCGGAAGAGACCGACGGAGTAAGCGAATGGAAGAGAGCCCGAGAGAGGGAGGCGATGAACAGGGAAAGGGGGAGAAGGAAGTGGGAAAAGAAAGGGAAGAGCTGCAGATGGACAGAGAGGGGAGAGGAAGAGATAGAGAAAGGAAAGAGCATAAGGTGAACAGGAAAAGGAAACTGGAGGAGACTGACAGAGGGAGGGAGGAGGAGAAGGTAGAAAGGGAGGGTGTGAAGGATGAGGTGGACAGAGCAAGGGAGAAGGAAGAGATTGACTAATAGAAGACTGGAAAAAATACATACCTGGGCAACACCAGGTACGCAGCTAGTAAATAATAAAGTCTCAAAAGAACAATTTTATTTTTGGAATTTTAGTAAAGTGAAAAATAGTGGCTCTGAGCACTATGCGACTTAACTTCTGAGGTCATCAGTCGCCCAGAACTTAGAACTACTTAAACCTAACTAACCTCCACGGACGGCTGTGCAGGCACTGCCTCTGGCATCCAGTCTCTCGTACAGATGGTGAATGCTGTCCAGGGCCTGATCGACCTGTTCAAGTATCTCTGCAACAGTTGTTGGCTGACGAGTCGCCCGCCACTTCTCGCCCCCATCATATCCCACACGCGGTCGATTGGAGTCAAGTCCGAAGATACACTGGCCAGGGGAGCTGTTTCACGTCTTGCAGAGTACGTCGAGTTACACGAGCAGTGTATGGACGAGCGTTATCTTGTTGGAGCAACGTATCACTTTCCTGTTGCAAGATCGGCGAAAGACCGCCGCTAACAACATTCTACACGTACCGAGTGCTGGTTAACGTCCCTTTCAGAAATATCGGAGGTGAATGAGTGTTGCAGCTTATTGGACCCCAGACCACAAGGCTCGGGGTGGAGCCAGTTGTGATGGACGTATGTACTCTACGAGACGGTTTTCACCAGGTCCGCGTCGTACGCGCACACGACCATCACCAGCGTGCAGGTAGAATCTGGTTTGATCGCTGACCACTACGGAGCGCCATTACATCTACCTAGTGACCCTCTGACGCACCAGTCGAGCCGTGCACGTCAATGCTCTGGCGTGACTGGAAGACGGCCTAGACGAGTGTGTACACTGTTAACAACCGGTTCGCGACCGTTCGTGTTGACTCGTTCTTATCTGTGCTGTGGTAGCTGTACGATCTGCCACTGCTGCCCTTACGATACGACGATCCTAGCAGGAGTCTGTTCTGTGCGGATGTCCAGAACAGTCTATGGATTCGAGAATTTTCAAGTGGGCATTGATACCAGCATCGTTGCACAACTGGCGGATCAAGTCCAACTTCTGTAGTAGTTCTCAGGAAGGACCATGACACCAGTACGTCTCTGTGGCAAGGTTTCTTGTTTGTTTCACACACTTGTACCACACGAAGTCTTGTGGCTGTGAGCCTTCCCTAAGAATGGGTAGGTATACCACTACGCTATCGGTTGGCGGATGGCTTTGAAACCATTATCAATACATTTACTACGCCCAAGGTTGCACATGCAGTCTTCGGATCAAAGACTACGTCTTTCGACATGTAATTAGATATTATTTTACACCTGAATAAAAATATTGGAAATAAACAAATTAGAACACAGATGTCATAAAAAGGGAACTAAATTACCTACAGTATTGTAAGACGAAAGAGGAACGTAAAGATTATTTCAAACAATTACTGTAATATATACGCCCAAGTGAGAAAATTTATGTGCTTTGTGCCCTGCGTTTCTGTCTTACTTAAATGTGTTTTTCCTCGTGCTTGTGAGCGGAAACTGTTCTATTATTTTAGAAAAATCAATATCTCATGCTCTTATTTTCTTTAAATTCGTCTACACTCTCCGAACCGCGGTGAAGTGAATTGCGGACGATACATTTTACTGAACCACACATAAACCTTTGTTAATATTCCACGTGGGCAGCAGGGCTGCCTGTGCGCGAACTGTTGTTGGCCGTATTTTACCTGCACGACCACTGCAGGATGGATACGTGGCTGGGTGAAGAGTACTTTTAGTTTCTCCGCTGAAAGATAGGTCCCGGAATTTTCCAGGTGCGTTCTTCAGATATGTACGGTATCTCTCTTCGAGCTGGGTCGGTTAATCGTTTCGATGTTTCCCAAAATTTCTGTTACACTTGCTCGTCAGTCAAACAACCCCGTGAGCATACGCGCCACCCTTCTCGTGTTGACAATACTGCCGAACCAGACAACAGTTCCTGACTGCTTGTGTAACGCATATATTTTGAAATAATTTTATGTTGAAAAAAGAACGATCATCTTTTGTAACAGCGACAGATTCCTTTCCACCCATCAGCACCATTATGCGTACTTCGGGATAACTGGATGTCAGCCCTTTTGAGTCTTGTACATCTAACAGTTCTGATTAATTTCTTGCCGAAGGCACCGCCTCGTAAGGGTAACTTTCTTCGTTATCAGGTATTTAGTTGCTAATAAGTGTTTTCGGTTATTAGTTAAATGAAGAGTCATTCTAAGTTTAGTTACGGTCTATATCGGCCTTCTTTATAGTTGTTATTCGTCAGAGAATTTACTGTCCTCCTCGTACGTTTGAAGTTTCATCAAGCGGTTTGTCGAATGTTCCCTTCTGACGGCACTGTTCCTAAAAGGTCATACGCAGCTTCAACATCTGTAATATGAAATTTCAAGATTTAACTGCTATACTGATTCCTTCCAGTACTTTGAATATCAGAGTTGCGGGATTCAGTTACATTTTCAAGACGTATTGCTACACTTCGTTACTCGTCAGAATTTCGCCGATTAGTGGAAGATAGCGTCCTATATGTCAGCCTAAAGAGTTGTGTTTATTCTCTTTAGCGTCATCTTACAAATATTTACGAACATGTTTCTCAATCCTACCGAAACTGTTTTTAGATCAAAACTGTTCTGAAATATAGAGCTTTACTTGATTAGCCTCCACAGTGTGTACGTTAATAATGATGGGTGCCCGCCATAACCGTAGTAACAACGTTTGCTCAAATCAGTGGCCTTTCTTCTACAGATTCAATTGATTGATGTTTCGAATACATCTGCAGTCTGATCTTTGACCTGGCTGAGAGATGTAAATCATTTGTGTATCTTTCTACCTCTGAATGATTTCCAGTAACATGATTATTTGCGCGCAGCCAAGGAGTTCATTTGACTCATCGACTTTACTGACTTTTCACTTTTCCTATCCATTTTAAAAACTCTTCCTTTCCTTCGTTCCCGTTCTTCCTTCTGTTAGCCTTCACAGTCCTGGAGATTTCCCCCAGGCTAGTAACCCCCTGGTAGTTATCACTGGAGAGAGACCCTCATCACGTGGTTATTGTCTTCCCCACATCATCTAAACGGGAGACGCTCATATCATATGACTTACTGCAATTTTGACGTAGTTTTGACATCGCAAAAGAATATGAATGTCATTGCTTCTCGTTTCACACGCAGCAACTTAAGCTTAGTTTCCTGCCTAACCCCACACTCGGAAATCGCCACATATTCCGAAATAAAGAGCCAAATATTTTTTTAAAAGGAAGAATATGGACTTTATGGCTCCAAGTTTAACTCGCATCAATTTAAGTTGTTTTCTTATGTTCCTGCTTAACCACGCACTCGGAAATAGCGAAATATTTATTACATCATTCGTTCTCTAGTTAGAAACGTAAATAACATAGAATATTGCATAACATACTTGTGATACATTCATAAGAAAGTCCCAGAATGACTTCACAATGCTATGATAAAAAAGAAAATATTTTCATGTAGCAGGATGCGAACTACACCCTTCGACTCCCTAAACCACTATGATGTCTTTCACGCTAGCACGCCGCCATGTGGCATTCGTCTCCTGTCTTGCTTATCATACTATTTCTTGAAGGCTTAAATCACTGATGCATTGTTAACTCACTTATGATATCGGTGACATTCCTGTGATGAATTTTCGATGTGCTGTCACCTTATAATGTCATACTGAAAGTTATTGTAAAGCATGTTTAATGCTTAGTTTGTACGTTATTGACGATAACTATCATCCGAGAGAGCATACTCATATGAAAGCACTGATGCATTGTTAACTCACTTGTGATATCGGTGACATTTCTGTGATGAATTTTCGATGTGATGTGACCTTAAAAATGTCATACTGAAAGTTATTATAAAGCATGTTTAATGCTTAGTTTGTACATTATTGACGATAACAACTATCATCTGAGAGAGCATACTCATATGAAAGCATTAACCTCCATGAAACGTTATGAGACGTTTAATGATAGCAATAATTACAATAGATCGTACGAAGAAGGCGTGTATTCATAAATCTCCGATACGCATAAATGAATTCTCGTGAGAGAGACCAGTATCGAACGCCAACTAAAATCGATAGCAGTTACCGCCGTTGTCGATATTGCGCATCGCGTCAACATGACGTGCCGTTTGCAGGAAGTCTCGGAACGAGTGTTCGTTCAGTCGCGACGGATCGCAGCTCTCAACAATGTGGGGGTTCACGCAGCACCTCGCAACATTGCTTAGCAACAGTCCGGGGCGAGACGACTAGCGAGAAACACAAACTTGTCGGTACCGAGCCAGCGAGCGATATCCTAAAAAAACCGTGAAATGCCGGAAGAACGCGAACCAGCGACCGCAGACACAAGGTAAGCTGTCAGAAATCACGTTAGTTCCACCAGCCAGTGGCGTGCAAAACACGAGTGGCAAATCGACTGCGCCTTTCAGCGGACGCGCTACGTAGATTGTCAGAGGCATATATGTGTAGTTAATACGGAGATCTTCGCTGCGGCAGTTGTATTCAGAGTATTTTGATTTTGCAAACCAGCCTTCCATACCGTACATTACGGCTTGTCTGGAACAGTTTGTGCAGGAGAAGGCTGAATATTATAAATCTTCGAACTGCAGAAAATCGAAATGCTATAAATTGTGCAATCTCGTGCGGAGTTTCCGTGCCAAGGGCGCTTCCGCATTTTTTTCACGCAACTAATGTTCGGTAAGTCTAATGTATCAGAGAGGCCTCTTGAAGCACAGGTATTCCATTCATATTTCGTAACAAATAGTAAATTTTCTAAGAATTTGTAACGCGGTGTAGACTGATCCTTTACATTAAGCTGTTTCTCTTTTTGTCAGGAGATTAATTTGTCATTTAAATCGCAGTGGTCTTAAAAACTATGGATATTAACGTAATGAAATGAGATTTCTAATTATTATTTATGATGACGTATAATTGTATAAGGTAGAACAGCTTTATCTTCTTTGTGCCACTACAGTTTGTATCTTCGGTCCAACTACAGTGCACCCACATACAGGGCGGTCCATTGAACGTGACCGGGCCAAATATCTCACGAAATAAGCGTCAAACGAAAAAACTACAAAGAACGGAACTTGTCTAGCTTGAAGGGGGAAACCAGATGGCACTACGGTTGGCCCGCTAGATGGCGTTGCCATAGATCGAATGGATATCAACTGTTTTTTTTTAATAGAATATGTAATTTTTATTATATATTCATGCAGTACGTAATGAAATATGAATGTATTAGTTGGGCCATTTTTTCGGTTTCTGATAGATGGCGCTGTAATAGTCACAAACATATGGCTCACAATTTTAGACGAACAGTTGGTGACAGGCAGATTTTTTAAATTAAAATACAGAAAGTAGGTACGTTTTAACATTTTGTTTCGGTTGTTCCAATGTGATACATGTACCTTTGTGAACTTATTTCTGAGAAAGCATGCTGTTACAGCGTGATTACTTGTAAATACTGTGGTGTCGCCGCCAGACACCACACTTGCTACGTGGTAGTTTTAAATCGGCCGCGGTCCATTAGTACATGTCGGACCCGCGTGTCGCCACTGTAAGTGATCGCAGACCGAGCTCCACCACAAGGCAGGTCTCGAGATACGGGATAGCACTCGCCCCAGTTGTACGGACGACTTTGCTAGCGACTACACTGACGAAGCCTCGCTCCTTTGCCGAGCAGATAGTTAGAATAGCCTTCAGCTAAGTCCATGGCTACGACCTAGCAAGGCGCCATTAGCCTTACATAGCAATTGATACTTATCGTATAAAGCATGTCTCACCAAGAACGATGTATACAACAAGGATGGATTAAAGTTAAGTATTCCAAAAGCTACGTAGTTTTCTTTATAGCATTCATTACGTATCCTGTTTCAGACCTCACGCCATCCTTCGTGTGTTTATAGAGTGCATTGCGGTCCCCTCAAATCACACTGTGTCGGCACTTCTGTCGACACATCATATGGCGACGAGTCAAATAAGGGTCTTGTTCTTTCTACTTGCTTACATTTACTTGTGTCATGGCTTCGCCACAATCTCCAGATGTACTGTCCGAATTTTATCGCTTGCAGAATCAGCAGACGCAGGCGTTATTGGATGCCCTTGGACAGCTCATCCAGGGTCAACGTGCAATGCAAACCGATGCGGCGGCCGCCGCTTCACCGCTACCGCAGCCACAACATGCTGTTGCACCCCCGTTCCGACCATTTGACCAAGCTAAGGAAACATGGCCGGAGTGATCACGCCAATTTGGAATACATCTCGCCGCCTACAGAATTCAAGGTAACGAGCGGCAGCCTCACTTATTGTCGTGTGTAGGGGTGCAAACGTACCGTGTGATAGTGAAATTATTTCCCCGACGCGACGTAGCAACTCTGTCCTATGAAGAAATTTTGTCTGCTTTAGATGCCTATTTCAAGGAAACAGTTAATGTAGTTGCAATAAGGTATACGTTCTTTCGTACAAAACGTACGGCCGGTCAAACTAATTGGGAGTGGGTTGCAACTTTGCAAGGCCTTACAACGGATTGTGCTTTTGAGTGTGAATGTGGACTCTCTTATTCAGATACAATGGTACGTGATGCAATTGCACAGAACGTTTCTGATGTTCGTATACGTGAACAGATTTTGAAACTAGTTAATCCCTCCCTTCAACACGTGATAGACATATTGGATAGGAACGACACACTTGACTTTGCTCAGAACTCATTTGAAACTTCGCCAGCCGTGTGTCACATTAACCGGCCCGCTGGGCGCGCTGCACGGAACGATAAACAGCCCTCGCGCTCGTCCGCGCAGCTGCCGCCTAGCTCTCCACGTGTGCCGCGTAAGCGAGCAAATGCAGTGAAATCATGCCCGCGGTGTGCGACTAGACATTCGCGTGAACATTGCCCGTCACGCCAAGCTATTTGCTTTTACTGTCATAAGAAAGGACATGTTCAAAGTGTTTGCCAGAAAAAGCTCAGATCAGACACTCACAATCATTCCAGGCCCTTTGCTTCACGCCGGAATCGAACCAAGGACACTCAGGCTCGTGGACCTTCGCCCGTGGACATTCATGTAGTTAATTCCACTCCGTCCAGTGCCATTTTCTCTAACAGTGACTGTGTTCGTCCCACAAAAAGTGTGCGTCGACGTCGCCGGAAATCACGTCAATTTGCAAGTGATGCTGTACCTGTATCAGTTCAAATTGCACGAGACAGTCGCTCTTGTCGTCAGCAGGACAATAAACTTTTTGTAGATTTGGACTTTAATGGCAAGGTCATACCATTCCAGCTCGATACTGGAGCTGCAGTTTCATTGATCAATCACGACACGTACGAACAACTGGGCAAACCTCTGTTGCGTGCCACAAATGTTCAGCTCACTAGTTATTCAGGACGGCATATCCCTGTGTTAGGACAGTGCACTCTTCTTGCAACATACAAGGGACAAACAAAACTTGTGTCATTTTACGTTCTTCGCTCTTCTACTGCAGTGAACGTGTTTGGTTTAGATTTATTTCAGTTGTTTAACATGTCTATAGTAAATCAGGTCCTATCAGTGAATCAGGCTATGCCTTCAGACAGTGTTTCTCGTCTGTGTGACGAATTTGCAGACATTTTTGCACCGGGCTTAGGTTGCGCTCAGAACTATGAAGCACATTTGGAACTGAAAGTCAACGCGCAACCGAAATTTTTCAGAGCTCGCAATGTTCCTCACGCATTGCGTGATGAGCTTGCAAGAACATTACACGATTTAGAATCACAAGGTGTAACTGAACGTGTGCAAGCTTCTCTCTGGGCCTCACCCTTAGTAATTTTGCCAAAACCTGTGGGAAAATTGAGACTTTGTGTGGACTTCAAGGCAACTGTGAATCCACAAATAGTGATTGCAACTTTTCCTTTATCCCGCCCGGAAGATCTTTTTGATAAACTGTGCCCGGGTAACTAATTTTCGAAGTTGGACCTAGCGGATGCGTACTTGCAAATACCAGTGGACGAAGAATCCCAGCGCATCTTGGTGGTTAACACGCATCTTGGTTTGTACCGATTCAAAAGACTGCCATTCGGGTGTGCATCCGCCCCTGCATTGTTTCAGCAATATTTACAAACTGTTTGTGCGTCGGTTCCTACTGCAGCGAACTATCTGGACGATATTGTGATCTCTGGAAAGACAGCAGATGAACATTTAGCAAATCTTCGAACATTATTTCAGGTTTTGCGACAAAATGGTCTTCGAATGCGGAAGGACAAATGTGTGTTTTTTGCTCGTGACTTACCATATCTGGGACATGTAATTAATGCCCAAGGCAGACACCCCAGTCCAGAGCACCTCCGTGCCATACACGACTTGCCTTCGCCGCAGAATTTGAAGCAGCTACAGAGTGTGTTGGGAAAAATTAACTATTATCATAACTTTACCCGCATGCCTCTTCCATTTCAGCTCCGCTTCATCGTTTACGCCGTAAAGGTGTTCTGTTCGTCTGGACGATGGAATACGAACGCGCTTTTCGCCAGTTGAAATCGGCGTTGCTTTCAAATACTTGCCTTACGCCATTCGATCCCCAGAAACCCCTTTTGTTGATGGTAGATGCATCGGATATCGGGATCGGTGCTGTGCTTGTGCACAAAGTTGGAGCGCATGATCGCCCTATTGCCTTTGCGTCCAAATTGCTCTCATCTGCGCAAAGAAATTATTCACAGATAGAGAAAGAAGCTTTGGCTCTCGTATTTGGTGTTACTAAGTTTCATGATTTCTTGTATGGTCGTCACTTTACCATCATCACAGACCACAAACCTTTGACATCGCATTTTCATCCGAACAAGCCTGTACCTCCACGTACAGCGCAGAAATTTATTCGCTGGTCTATTTTCCTCTCGCAGTACTGCTACGATATCTTGTATCGGTCCACTGCTAAGCACGGAAACGCTGATGCGTTGTCCTGTTTGCCTGTTGCTGAGGATAGAGCATTAGATTCTTCCAAACTTGCTTGCATGTTCATTGATTCGGAAACCGATGACGTGGTCGAATCGTTTCCTATTGATTTTCGACTTGTAGCTACAGCCACAGCTGCTGACCCTGTCCTTGCTACGGTTTTGCGTTTTGTTGCTACGCAATGGCCCTTGTCAAAGTCACGGATCGAGGATCCGTTGGTTCGCCGATTCTTTGCTCATAAGGAGAGACTTTTTGTACGACGTGGTGTTTTGTTGTTGCGTTCTGATAATGATCAGTCCAGAGTCGTGGTCCCACGTTCGTTACAGTCCTCTGTCTTACGGCTTCTTCACCATGGACATTGGGGTATAGTGCGAACGAAACAACTTGCTCGTCAGCACTGTACTTGGTTCGGAATCGATGCTGCAATTACGAATATGTGCTCTTCTTGCATGGCGTGTGCCGAAAAACAATCCGCACTGCCGTGGAAATTCTTTGCATGGCCAAAAGCCACTTCCCCTTGGCAACGCTTGCACATCGATTTTGCTGGTCCATTCTGGAATGCTCGATGGTTGGTTGTGGTCGATTCTTTCAGTAATTTTCCTTTTGTTTTCCGGATGTCTTCCACGACGTCATCTGCCACCATCCAAGCGTTGTCTGCTATTTTTTGCATTGAAGGTCATCTGCAGACTATTGTTTCCGACAATGGCCCACAATTCATGTCCGCAGAATTTCAGTCTTTCTGCAAGGCCAATGGTATTCAACATCTGACATCCGCGCCATTTTCGCCTCAGTCAAACGGTGCCGCTGAACGATTGGTCCGGACTTTCAAGTCACAGATGTTGAAGTTGAAAGAGTCGCGTTGTTGCTCTTTTTGTCTTCGTATCGCTCTCAGCCCCGAGAGGGTCGCTCGCCGGCTGAGTTGCTCCACGGTCGTCCTCATCGAATCTTGATGTCTTTGCTGCATCCGCCGTATCAGGTTCCTGCTTTTGCTCCAGGCGACGTTGTATTCTATCGCAACTATCGCGGTTCACAGCGTTGGCTCGCAGGGCGCATTCTTCGCTGCCTCGGCCGCGCTATGTATCTAGTGTTGGGGGCCTCTGGTGAGGTGCGTCGGCATCTCAATCAGCTGCGCCTCTGTCGTCGCCTGGGTTCTGCCGCTCCCCGTCTGCTTTCAGCGACGGTACCGTCCGGTCAGCGCCCTGGGGACCCATCTACTGGCTCGCCTCATCCCCAGGTGTTACCGACGCTGCCTTCCATTTTGCCCCATTGCGACGCGTCGCCGCCGCCGCCGCCGCCGCCGCCGCCGCCGCCGCCGCCGCTTGGTCTCCCGCCGGCGCCGCCCGCAGTGGACGCTTCGCTGCAACCGCCAAGCGCCTCCCTGGGTCACGCGCCGCCGATCGCTTCCCGTGACCAGCTGTCCTCCGCCATGGAACTCTTGCCCGCTCCGGACCACATGGCGTCTTCACGCGTCGGGTAACCCGACGCAATGGAGGTCGACCCTTCGGCCCCTCCTGTCTCTTTACGGGCGCATACACCGCATCTTGACGTGCACCCTGGACTAGGTTTTCAGGCGTTTCCTAGCTCCCTTCGGACCGAATGGCCGGGTGCGGGTGGCACAGCCTCGCCTGTTGTTAGGCTCCCCACCTCATCGCATACGTCAACATGGGGTCCTCCCCAAGGCGGGCGGAAGCCTTATAACACGACCGTTCGCCGATTTGCGGGGGAGGAATGTGGTGTCACCGCCAGACACCACACTTGCTAGGTGGTAGTTTTAAATCGGCCACGGTCCATTAGTACAAGTCGGACCCGCGTGTCGCCACTGTGTGATTGCAGACCGAGCGCCACCACAAGGCAGGTCTCGAGATACGGGATAGCACTCGCCCCAGTTGTACGGACGACTTTGCTAGCGACTACACTGACGAAGCCTCGCTCCTTTGCCGAGCAGATAGTTAGAATAGCCTTCAGCTAAGTCCATGGCTACGACCTAGCAAGGCGCCATTAGCCTTACATAGCAATTGATACTTATCGTATAAAGCATGTCTCACCAAGAACGATGTATACAACAAGGATGGATCAAAGTTAAGTATTCCAAAAGCTACGTACTTTTCTTTATAGCATTCATTACGTATCCTGTTTCCGACCTCACGCCATCCTTCGTGTGTTTATAGCGTGCATTGCGGTCCCCTCAAATCACACTGTGTCGGCACTTCTGTCGACACATCAAATACCACGTTCATGCAATAAACGCTCAAAATGATGTCCGTCAACCTCATTGCATTTGGCAATACGTGTAACGACATTCCTCTCAACAGCGAGTAGTTCGCCTTCCGTAATGTTCGCCCATGCATTGACAATGTGCTGACGCATGTTGTCAGGCGTTGTCGGTGGATCACGATAGAAAATATCCTTCAACTTTCCCCACAGAAAGAAATTCGGGGACGTCAGATCCGGTGCACGTGCGGGCCATGGCATGGTGCTTCGACGACCAAACCACCTGTCATGAAATATGCTATTCAATACCGCTTCAACCGCACGCGAACTATGTGCCGGACATCCATCATGTTGGAAGTACATCGCCATTCTGTCATGCAGTGAAACATCTTGTAGTAGCATCGGTAGAACATTAAGTAGGAAATGAGCATACATTGCACCATTTAGATTGCTATCGATAAAATTATCCTTCCTCCCATAATGCCGCACCATACATTAACCCACCAAGGTCGCTGATGTTCCACTTATCGCAGCCATCGTGGATTTTCCGTTGCCCAATAGTGCATATTATGCCGGTTTACGTTACCGCTGTTGGTGAATGACGCTTCGTCGCTAAATAGATCGCGTGCCATAAATCCGTCACCGTCCCGTAATTTCTAAATGGTTCAAAAGGCCCTGAGAACTATGCGACTTAACTTCTGAGGTCATCAGTCGCCTAGAACTTAGAAGTAATTAAATCTAACTAACCAAAGGACTCACACACATCCATGCCCGAGGCAGGATTCGAACCTGCGACCGGAGCGGTCTCTCGGCTCCAGACTGTAGCGCCTAGAACCGCACGGCGACTCCGGCCGGTCCCGTAATTTCTCTTGTGCCGAGTGGCAGAACTGTACACGGCGCTCAAAGTCGTCGCGATGCAATTCCTGGTGCATAGAAATATGGTACGGGTGCAATCGATGTTGATGTAGCATTCTCAACACCGACGTTTTTGAGATTCCCGATTCTCGCGCAATTTGTCTGCTACTGATGTGCGGATTAGCAGCGACAGCAGCTAAAACACCTACTTGGGCATCATCATTTGTTGCAGGTCGTGGTTGACGTTTCACATGTGGCTGAACACTAACTGTTTCCTGAAATAAAGTAACTATCCGGCGAACGGTGCGGACACTTAGATGATGTCCAGACTACCGAGCAGCACACATTGCACACGCCTGTTGGGCATTTTGATCACAATAGCCATACATCAACACCATATCGACCTTTTCCGCAATTGGTAAACGGTCCATTTTAAAACGGGTAATTTATCACGAAGCAAATACCGTCCGCACTGGTGCAATGTCACGTGATACAACGTACTTATACGTTTGTGACTATTACAGCGCCATATATCACAAAGCGAAAAAAGTGGTCCAAGTAAAACATTCATATTTCTTTACGTAATAAAAAATAGGGGTTCCTATTTTAAAAAACGCAGTTGATATCCGTTTGACCTATGGCAGCGCTGTCTAGTCGGCCACCTATAGCGCCATCTGGTTTCCCCCTTCAAGCTTGACAAGTTTCGTTCCTTGTAGTTTCTTCGTTTGATGCTTATTTCGCGAGATATTTGCCCCGCTCACTATCCATGGACCACCCTCTATATTCTCTATGGCCTGGTGCTGAATCAGTAGACGTCACTAGAATTAGAGCAGTTGAACATGTTAATTCGCCTCGCTGACAGCTTCAGTGATTAAATTATACTGTGGGCAATAAATCTGACAGCGGAGTAGTTGCGTGTCTGAATCCTGCCTACTCCGTTCGCTAGACAAACAAACAACTCGTATTATTACAAAAAGACAATTACAGATACTTAGCTTTGGCAACTACACCGATGTGTCGCAAGCAAAGGGCGGTATACGAAATAATCTTTGCAGTAACTACTGATCTGACGAAAGTCTTTGCTGAATTGCTATCTAGGTGCCTAACGCTGATGCCGCTATCGCTCTTCACCTAGGGACTGCTGCAGTCGCGTTGTCCTGGAAGGGGTGGGTCTGTCAGCGTGCCATTGGCTGAATCCTCCTCAGCATTCTTTTCTCTATCGTTCCCGACTGGTGTGCTGGCTCTTGACTTAACGCCGTAACATGAGTAGCTATTGCTTAATGTGGTGACGCGTGTTGCTGATAATTTAGAGCAGTAAGTACCATTTGTACACGTCGTATGACCATGTGTTCCTGATCTGACGGAAATAGGCCGTAGGCGACGGGTTCATTTACGGGAAGGGAGTACTTTGAACGCCACTGTCTAGAAGTTCTGTTGCTGAAATTTACTGCCGTGTTCAGTGGCAGTGCTTAGAAACTGCTCTCCTAGGGATCTAAACTGTCCACAAACAAAGTGTTCAGACATCAGTGTCTTACTACATTGCTGAAAAAGACTTACTGAAATTCTCTATGATTTTGGGACAACCTTTCACCATCTGTTTTCGTAAACAAGTTTTGCCCCTGTTTTGATTCGTTTTTCCTACTTCACTTCCACTATAATCCAAACAGATATATCTCTTTGCGGTATCTTTTTACCTTTCCGTACCTCAATCGGTAAAAACGGAACCCTTATAGCATCACTTTGTTCTCTGTGTCCGACTGCTCAAAATCCTTTCTCTCTGGGACGGGTGGACGTATCAAGTCGAAAAACCGTGTCACACAGTAAACTCTATGGTCGCTCGGCGGTACAGTAAACGTTAGCTTGAAAGTCATTTATGTCAGTTTTTATACTCGCAAATTCATTCATCACAACCTACAATGCGCTTACCATTGGTCTAGAATCATGAAATTTGGCAAGAAGAAATATTTCACAATACAAGTAAAGGGAAAATCCGAAATTGTTAATTTGTAATAATATCACACGTAAAGATATAACTTTTTTGTTATCCTGCTTCTGACTTATTGTAGGAATCACTGCGACCGATGTCTTCCCAGTATCAATGTCTGTAATACGCAAAAATCGTCAGTATCCTCTATTCCCGGAATAGGTGGACTGTCCATGTACGTAATTAAGTTTGTACGGAACTCTCAGTGCCGGAATCTTACTTGCACCTGGCAATTTTATTTATTAGGCACATGCAGTGGTAACACACTGGCCTCATATTCGGGTAGCCGGTTGTTTAGTTACCTATCTGGCTATCCGGACTCCAGTTTGTTTTAATATTCATAAATCACTTAAGGTGACTCGGTTCCATTTTAATTATGCTTTATTTTTTACCTTCCTTCGTTTTCAGCTCCAGGGAGCCCTTACTGACGGTGGCCCTACGGTTTTGTTTTGGTTTCGCCGCATGGTTATGGCCCTGCCTGTTTGATGAGATCATGCCACCAGTTTTACTCACTGCCCATCAGGCAGATTCTTCTGACAAACATTCTTCCAAGAGTAATACTCACTACAATCTTGTCTGAAAACTTCAATTTTCGTTTTTCAATGCGAAAGCAAACGATTGTCTTTACTGCTTTTGAAACAATCAAGATTTAGTGATTCATTTAAATTTTCTGTCTCGGCTTAAACGCAATCTTTTGCACTAGCATAAACTTTCCAAATTAAATTAATTACACACTATGCATTAATTTGTAAATTATGAAAGAAGTGACGCCACAATGGAAATTTACCGGTCTACTCTACCCCAATTCATCCAACAAACTGTCAGATAAGGAAAAGTATACCAGGAATGGAAGCAAAGAAGTTCTTAAGATTAGTGAGTCACAAACGGTCCGTCCCACAGTTAAGGAAACGAAACAGAAGACTTATTTTTAGCTTACATGACCTTATATTCAAAATAATCTCCTTGTGAGTCAGTAGACAACTGTAAAGGTACGAAAAATTGTTCGAAACCATTCTCGAAACGCTTTCGTTTCTTTGCCAGTTTCAGATTTGCAAACAACCAGAAATCGCATGACAATAGAAAAGAGGGTACTCAAGTACCACAACGTATTTTTGGGGCAAGAAATCGCATATTATCTTCTTTCTGTGCCCCGCTGCATTCTCGTGCAACTAATTCCATATTCTCTGACTCCTTTGTGTAGGTCGAACCCTAACAGTCCTCTCCCATGAACGGTTGAAAGCACACCAGTAGTAGTCTGCATTCACCATTTCACTTCCTAGGGTGAATTTCTGTCGATAATTCCTTTTTAATAAAAGAAAACAGTGGGCAGTGTCTTGACAACTCAGCACGCAGACTTTCTTCGATCCCAGATTCTGGACCTTTCCATTCCGAGCTCTGGCACTTTAAGAGGCTCGTACCGAAAACGCCATGTTTCACCATCAGCTACGGTGCAAGAGATGAAGTATGCGTCCTGAGCGGCGGATTTTTCATGTCTCTGGAGTGTTCCACCCTGCAATCATTTTGATCGTCAGTTAGTCAGTCGGGCAGAAAGCAACAACATAACTTCTTCCCAAACTTTCGTTTAGAATGTTAAGTACAGTTGCCTTAGGAATTCCAGAGACCACCTCGCTTAACCTGGTAGATGCACAATGATCATTTCTGAGAATTCCAGCCGCTGTTTGAGCATTTTGTTCTACTCGAACTGTCTATGATGCTCTTGGACGTAGCTCGTATTCAGTGCTCTCTCAATAATTATGAACCCTTGTATACCGTTTAAAAACATTTTTACAGGTCATTGCTTCACAATCATAGTTCCTATCATTTGAAAATGCGTTTGTGGCACTTTAGTGCAATTTAAAACAAAACTATGTTCGCACATTCCTGCATTGCTCCTTTCACGACCGGAGGTCAAAACACACCGTTCAAGTTTCGGTTATTACGAGTGGTCTTGACAGAGCTGCAGGTAAATTTCAAAAGGAGAGGAGTAGTAGCAATACACGCATCCGCTCACAGATGGCACTAGTTGTTACGTGAACAGAAAATAGTTATCTGTGGGACCGACTGTGTATTAGAAGAAAAGAATGACGCATGTAGAGCCTAATATACACCAAGACATAGACGATCATAAAGATATTGTTTAGATAGAATGGACCACATGTACCGAAATCGAGATACAAGCAAGAGTTGTAGTGCCAACGAACATTACGGTACCCTCATAGGACACTGAGCATCGCCAGCAACAAAAAGTTCTGATAGGAGGTAGGAAGGTTTACTGAGTGATGTGTTAAGGAGATTAAGGATAAGAAATAGAAGACTAACATGATGAATGAGAAGAATATAAACCATGAACAATAAAATTTATTCCATTTTTGCAAATTAGAATGTCGCTTGGTGACGGTAAAAACTTAGCAATTCACATGTCAAACGTATGCTGCGATTAATACGTGATGCGCGAAATGCAGCGAAAGATGCCATGACACAGCTACGTAATTTACATGTCGCAATAAACAAGCCTGATGCATGCTCACGCTCGTCCAAATGTCTGGACAAGACTGCTCGCTACACGACAAGTTTCGCACTGAAACTCTGATGGAATATATAAAAGTTTGTTACGATGATGGTTTGCTGCAGTCACTCCATTAGTACTAAAAAGTGGTGTAGTCTGCATGACATCAGCAATGGCAGACCATTAGGTGCACGATAGAGGCATTAATGTGTACCGTAACCAACCTGATTAGAACTTGTAACTTCTTTGAACAGACGACAGTAACACTACACACAAAGCGGACACCACACTTCCAACGTGTTTGGCAACTGTTGGAACTAACAGTTCCATCTTCAGCAACATTCAGAAGAGACTATGAAACCTAGGCTTCGCGTCTATATTGCTTAGTCGACAAACGTCGGATAACTTGCAGTTACCGAGGTAATATGAACTTACAGCCCACAGTATGATAAACGTAGTACCAATACGTGCACACGAGGAGGTCACAGTAACTATTAGCTTCAGTACGCTGATAGCATTTCTGCATGCGTGATATGGAACATGTTTCTTCAAAAAATATTGCAAACACGAAGTGCGTTTACTTGAATGTTGCAAGGAGGAGGAGTGAAATAGTCTGCAATTATCTTAGTCCAGGAAGTGTTTGCCTCTTAGGTATTTTGGAAGATATTGTCACAATTGCACAAAAAATCCATGTTTTTTCGATCAGACTTTCTTAACGACGCGAAAACATTGCATACGCTCAGAGGCTCAATTTCGTAGACACTCCGTGAAGGTAGAGTAATGGGGAGATTCTTTTGATATCGTTTATGGACGCTGTTCTCTTCGACGCCTGCGTAATTGGGCCAATGCCATCACGTTCGCTGCCAAAGGAACGTAAGTATTCTTTCTCCAACTGTAACTGATTTTATACTGCACAACTTATTATTATCAAAGAGAAGATAACAGCATGACAAAGTATAGGTATCAGATCTTTTTATGTAGCTTCTGTTCTCATTACGGGCGAGAGTATTAGTACCCTTACAGTGTATAAATTCCGCCACTCAATAAAGACTTTCCATAGCTTTTTGCTAAGAATCTTCAATGGTCATGTATTATGTCTGTGATGAAATAGTTTAGATTTTGTCTTTGTTGCTATTTTCAGGTATAAATAGAACTTTTTGGTTCACAAGTATCCCTAGGTTTTTAACAGCGTTTGTTGTACACTAAGATTTTGTGTGGTCGGTTTCACATATGTTCCACGAAACCTTAAGGGATTGGAAAAAACGGTGCACCAAAAGCTTGTTTTTAAACCTAAATGTAGCCATAAAACTATGGTGAAGAAACTGGTTTTAAAAAAAGCAAGAGACATTTGGCTACCAAACAGCTTTCTATTTGTAAGTAGAGACGGAATGAATACGCTAAGCGGAAACTAATAGGCAGGTATTAGAACTTATGGCCCCTTTCACTGGGACGAGTTTATTAAATACCTGATTCTTAAAATTTCCTTCTCTTTGGGCAAGGCAAGACATTCTAATACGGAAAAATATTTCTAAGGGCAAAAGGCATCGTAGTAAATAAATATGATCAAACTTACTTCATACAACTGCATACAGAGAAACATCGTCCTTTGCATTGTAGATTTTTGAACTAGTTTACAAGCATTTGAGAGAGAAAATCTTGTTTTGGAAACATATAGAATAAATGGCAATCATGAAAAATGATCCGCTGCAGTATTTAAAATACAGTCTTAGGTTGCAAAATGTTCTTTAATAGCTTAACAAGGACGTGTTTTGCCCTGGCAAGGCATCATCACGTTATCTGAAAACATAAACCGACGACGATATTACAATAATCCCGGCGGGGTTCTATCCTGGACTACTACCAAGGCAAAATAAGCTTCAAAAACCGCACGAATAAAGAAACTTAACTCACGGTACAAAATCAGAAAATTTTCTGCCAAAAAGCATCCATCAAGAAGGCATGATACCGCATAAAACGTATTAAAAAGCAACCCACATGGAAAAAATAGTAAAAACTAAAATCACCTGGATCGTCCACGAATAAAGAGCGACGTACAAACGTCAGGGAGGCGACGACAGCCATAGCAGCGCAGAACAGCGCCTCGCCCGCAAACCGTAAACAATCTAGACTTCAACGACCGCAGAGCCACGTCCGTATTCACACAGTGCACACTTAACAAATAGTAGGAGTTTATGCAAACGACTTGGTTAGTAGTAATGACTGACAGTCGCCACGCGGTGCAGCAGTCGGGGGTACGGTGTGATAACGGGGCAAAATTCAAACAGTAACGAATACATTAAGAAATAAATGAAACATAATAGAGCATATGGGAATATACACAATGCAGGACAAGCTAAGCACAGAGACATAGAAAACTCTTATGCTCAAAAGCAGTGTGAAAGAATAATGAAATATAATACGTAGAGCAGTAAAATAAAGATTAGATTACAAATATATGGCTAAAAGGTAACAACGCCAAAAATCTACAGTACGACTTGATACGCACGGCAAGCTGTCAAGGCCCTGGTAATAAAAAGCTAAAAACTAGTAATAATTTGTTTAAAAATGGGAAACTTGCAATCATATAAAACCTGATTGTTGCTCGATAACTGGTCATTTAGTAACATATCCCTCATAGCGTTTGAATGTTCAACAATTTCGATCTCTTCAAGCACATTGAACCTCTTACCTTTGGGAGCGTAGGTGGCTGGTGGCGACTGGATTTAATGTGCCAGAGAAGGCGTAATTATGCTTAATCTTAATATCTTTTCGTATAGGATGCTTTTTAATAAGTTTTATGCGGTGTCACACGTTCTTGAGGAATGCTTTTTGCCAGAAAATTTTTGATTTTTTAACGTGAGTTACACTACGTTCCTCCATATAATTTTATTCGGTCAGTTTTTGAAGCTTATTTTGCTTTGATAGTAGTGCGCTGTAGGACCACGCTAGATTTGTTGAATATCGTCGTCCCCTCTTATTTTTAGATAACCTGATAACGTGCTGTCCGGGCGAAACACGTCGTTCCTAAGCTAATAATGAACATCCTGCAAACTACGAATGTGTGTTTTTTTTTAATAGTAGCAATAGAAGGTTGCAGTAGCACCACGCAGAGATGGAATTGATTAATTTCTTCGATCTGTCGTAGACAAATTAATAATTTTCGTTTGGCTCCCAGTCGGGTGCAGCCTGCTACTTCGGCAACTTGGCCAGATTCATTGTAGTGACGCATGTGATATGTATGCTCAGCTGCGGCGACTTTACAAGATAGCATCAAAGATTTTATCATGAAAAACGTGGAAATGGAACTATAGTTACGAAACCGGTAATGATGATTTACAGCATAGTCGACCGCTGTGGCCGAGCCATTCTAGGCGATTCAATCTGGAACTGTGCGACCGCGACGATCGCAGGTTCGAATCCTACCTCGAGCATGGATATGTGTGATGTCCTTAGGTTAGTTAGGTTTCAGTAGTTCTAAGTTCTAGGGGACTGATAACCTCAGATGTCCCATAGTGCTCAGAGCAATTTGAACCATTTGATTTACACTCCTGGAAATGGAAAAAAGAACACATTGACACCGGTGTGTCAGACCCACCATACTTGCTCCGGACACTGCGAGAGGGCTGTACAAGCAATGATCACACGCACGGCACAGCGGACACACCAGGAACCGCGGTGTTGGCCGTCGAATGGCGCTAGCTGCGCAGCATTTGTGCACCGCCGCCGTCAGTGTCAGCCAGTTTGCCGTGGCATACGGAGCTCCATCGCAGTCTTTAACACTGGTAGCATGCCGCGACAGCGTGGACGTGAACCGTATGTGCAGTTGACGGACTTTGAGCGAGGGCGTATAGTGGGCATGCGGGAGGCCGGGTGGACGTACAGCCGAATTGCTCAACACGTGGGGCGTGAGGTCTCCTCAGTACATCGATGTTGTCGCCAGTGGTCGGCGGAAGGTGCACGTGCCCGTCGACCTGGGACCGGACCGCAGCGACGCACGGATGCACGCCAAGACCGTAGGATCTTACGCAGTGCCGTAGGGGACCGCACCGTCACTTCCCAGCAAATTAGGGTCACTGTTGCTCCTGGGGTATCGGCGAGGACCATTCGCAACTGTCTCCATGAAGCTGGGCTACGGTCCCGCACACCGTTAGGCCGTCTTCCGCTCACGCCCCAACATCGTGCAGCCCGCCTCCAGTGGTGTCGCGACAGGCGTGAATGGAGGGACGAATGGAGACGTGTCGTCTTCAGCGATGAGAGTCGATTCTGCCTTGGTGCCAATGATGGTCGTATGCGTGTTTGGCGCCGTGCAGGTGAGCGCCACAATCAGGACTGCATACGACCGAGGCACACAGGGCCAACACCCGGCATCATGGTGTGGGGAGCGATCTCCTACACTGGCCGTACACCACTGGTGATCGTCGAGGGGACACTGAATAGTGCACGGTACATCCAAACCGTCATCGAACCCATCGTTCTACCATTCCTAGACCGGCAAGGGAACTTGCTGTTCCAACAGGACAATGCACGTCCGCATGTATCCCGTGCCACCCAACGTGCTCTAGAAGGTGTAAGTCAACTACCCTGGCCAGCAAGGTCTCCGGATCTGTCCCCCATTGAGCATGTTTGGGACTGGATGAAGCGTCGTCTCACGCGGTCTGCACGTCCAGCACGAACGCTGGTCCAACTGAGGCGCCAGGTGGAAATGGCATGGCAAGCCGTTCCACAGGACTACATCCAGCATCTCTACGATCGTCTCCATGGGAGAATAGCAGCCTGCATTGCTGCGAAAGGTGGATATACACTGTACTAGTGCCGACATTGTGCATGCTCTGTTGCCTGTGTCTATGTGCCTGTGGTTCTGTCAGTGTGATCATGTGATGTATCTGACCCCAGGAATGTGTCAATAAAGTTTCCCCTTCCTGGGACAATGAATTCACGGTGTTCTTATTTCAATTTCCAGGAGTGTAGATCATAGACCTCCCAGGACAATTCACGCTCGCTTTGGCAAGACCGAGCCAACCGTTACATCTACACCTGAATCAGTACTCCGCAAACCACCTTACGGTGTGTTGCAGAGGGTATTTCGCGCATCACAGTCGCTTTCCCCTTTTCCCGTTTCAATCGTGAATGGTTAGTAGAACGACCGATCGTTGTGAAGCCTCCGTGTGGGCTGAAACCTCTCTAATGATAAAACTGAAGAGCCAAAGAAACTGGTGCACCTGCCTAATATCGTGTAGGGCACCCCAACACGCAGAAGTGCCGCAACACAACGTGGCATAGACTCGACTAATACACATATCATAAAAGATTTGTATCACTCCGGTTCCCACAACTGCTGAAGATAGACGTTGAGTGTGGATACTGTATCACAGACACAGTCCCTTTGACTGTTCGGAGGTGTCACTTAACACGCCCAAAGATGTAAACAACCATCCATGAGCAGCACCTATTAGACGGAGAGGGTCCAACTGTCGATCAGTTCCAGTCATTCCCCTGAAAGGGGGTACACAGCTCGTGTTGTCTGTAGTTCAACCATGCCTAGACAGTCAGTACCGCGGTTCGATCGCATCCGCGTTGTTAATTTGTGCCAGCAAGGGCTCTCAATAAGGAAAGTGTCCAGGTATCTCGGAGAGAACCAAAGCAATGTTGAGTAGATACAGAGAGAACTGTCGATGACATGCCTCGCTCAGGCCACCGAAGGGCTACTACTGCAGTGGATGACCACTACCTAACTCTGACAGCAACGCCACCATGTTGAATAATTCTTTCCATTCAGCCACATGACGTTGTTGTTGTTGTGGTCTTCAGTACTGAGACTGGTTTGATGCAACTCTCCATGCTACCCTATCCTGTGCAAGCTTCTTCATCTCCCAGTACTTACTGCAACCCACATCCTTCTGAATCTGCTTAGTGTATTCATCTCTTGGTCTCCCTCTATGATTTTTACCCTCCACGCTGCCCTCCAATGCTAAATTTCTGATCCCTCGTTGCCTCAGAACATGTCCTACTAACCGGTTCCTTCTTTTTGTCAAGTTGTACCACATACTGCTCTTCTCTCCAATTCTATTCAATACTTCATCATCAGTTATGTGATCTACCCATCTAATCTTCAGCATTCTTCTGTAGCACCACATTTCGAAAGCTTCTATTCTCTTCTTGTCCAAACTAGTTATCGTTCATGTTTCACTTCCACACATGGCTACACACCATACAAATACTTTCAGAAACGTCTTCCTGACACTTAAATCGATACTCGATGTTAACAAATTTCTCTTCTTCAGAAACACTTTCCTTGCCATTGCCAGTCTACATTTTATGTCTTCTCTACTGCGACCATCAGAAGTTATTTTGCTCCCCAAATAGCAAAACACCTTTACTACTTTAAGTGTCTCATTTCTTAATCTAATTCCCTCAGCATCACCCGACTTAATTCGGATGCATCCCATTATCCTCGTTTTGCTTTTGTTGATGTTCATCTTATATCCTCCTTTCAAGACACTGTCCATTCCGTTCAACTGCTCTTCCAAGTCCTTTGTTGTCTCTGATAGAATTACAATGTCATCAGCGAACCTCAAAGTTGTTATTTCTTCTCCATGGATTTTAATACCTACTCCGAATTTTTCTTTTGTTTCCTTTACTGCTTGCTCAATATACAGATTGAATAACATCGGGGAGAGGCTACAACCCTGTCTCACTCCCTTCCCAACCACTGCTTCCCTTTCATGCCACATGACGTAGTGTTACGATTTAAGCTGTGCGCCATAGGCTGCCTGATGCGCAACTTCACTCCCGACGTCCATGGGAAGTTCCATCTTTGCAACCACAACACCATGAAGCGCGGTACAGATTGGCCCAACAACATGCCGAATGGACCCCTCAGGATTGGCACGACGTTCTCTTCACGGATAAGTGTCGCATATGACTTCAACCAGACAATCGTTGGAGACGTGTTTGGAGGCAACTCGGTCAGGATGAACGCCTTAGATACACTATCCAGCGAGTGCAGCAAGGTGGAGGTTCCCTGCTGTTTTGCGGTGGCATTATGTGGGACCGACGGACGCCATTGGTGGTCATGGAACGCGCCGTGTGATACGTGAATGCCATCCTCCGACCGATAGTGCAACCATGTTGTCGTTGTTGTCTTCAGTCCTGAGACTGGTTTGATGCAGCTCTCCATGCTACTTTATCCTGTGCAAGCTTCTTCATCTCCCAGTACCTACTGCAACCTACATCCTTCTGAATCTGCTTAGTGTATTCATCTCTTGGTCTCCCTCTACGATTTTTACCCTCCACGGTGCCCTCCAATGCTAAATTTGTGATCCCTTGATGCCTCAAAACATGTCCTACCAACCGATCCCTTCTTCTAGTCAAGTTGTGCCACAAACTTCTCTTCTCCCCAATCCTACTCAATACCTCCTCATTAGTTACGAGATCTACCCACCTTATCTTCAGCATTCTTCTGTAGCACCACATTTCGAAAGCTTCTATTCTCTTCTTGTCCAAACTAGTTATCGTCCATGTTTCACTTCCATTCATGGCTACCCTCCATACAAATACTTTCAGAAACGACTTCCTGACACTTAAATCTATACTCGATGTTAACAAATTTCTCTTCTTGAGAAACGCTTTCCGTCCCATTGCCAGTCTACATTTTATATCCTCTCTACTTCGACCATCATCAGTTATTTTGCTCCGCAAAGAGCAAAACTCCCTTACTACTTGAAGTGTCTCATTCCCTAATCTAATTCCCTTAGCATCACCCGACTTAATTCGACTACATTCCATTATCCTCGTTTTGCTTTTGTTGATGTTCATCTTATATCCTCCTTTCAAGACACTGTCCATTCCGTTCAACTGCTCTTCCAAGTCCTTTGCTGTCTCTGATAGAATTACAATGTCATCGGCAAACCTCAAAGTTTTTATTTCTTCTCCATAGATTTTAACACCTATTCCGAATTTTTCTTTAGTTTCCTTTACTGCTTGCTCAATATACAGATTGAATAACATCGGGGAGAGGCTACAACCCTGTCTCACTCCTTTCCCAACCACTGCTTCCCTTTCATGCCCCTCGACTCTTATAACTGCCATCTGGTTTCTGTACAAATTATAAATAGCCTTTCGCTCCCTGTATTTTACCCCTGCCACCTTCAGAATTTGAAAGAGAGTATTCCAGTTAACATTGTCAAAAGCTTTCTCTAAGTCTACAACTGCTAGAAACGTAGGTTTGCATTTTCTTAATCTTTCTTCTAAGATAAGTGGTAAGGTTAGTATTGCCTCACGTGTTCCAACATTTCTACGGAATCCAATCTGATCTTCCTCGAGGTCCGCTTCTACCAGTTTTTCCATTCATCTGTAAAGAATTCGCGTTAGTATTTTGCAGCTGTGACTTATTAAACTGATAGTTTGGTAATTTTCACATCTGTCAACACCTGCTTTCTTTGGGATTGGAATTATTATATTCTTCTTGAAGTCTGAGGGTATTTCGCCTGTCTCATACATCGTGCTCACCAGATGGTAGAGTTTTGTCATGACTGGCTCTCCCGAGGCCATCAGTAGTTCTAATGGAATGTTGTCTACTCCCGGGGCCTTGTTTCGACTCAGGTCTTTCAGTGCTCTGTCAAACTCTTCACTCAGTATCTTATCTCCCATTTCGTCTTCATCTACATACTCTTCCATTTCCATAATATTGTCCTGAAGTACATCGCCCTTGTATAAACCCTCTATATACTCCTTCCACCTTTCTGCCTTCCCTTCTTTGCAACCATATCGGCAGCATATTGGCGAGGAATTCGTCCTCATGGACGACAATTCGCGCCCCCATCTTGCACATCTTGTGAAAGACTTCCTTCAGGATAACGACATCGCTCGGCTAGAGTCCAGCATGTTGTCCAGACATGAACCCTATCGGACATGCTTGGGCTGGATTGAAAAGGGCTGTTTATGGACGACGTGACCCACTAACCACTGTGAGGGATCTACACCGAATCTCCGTTGAGGAGTGGGACAATCTGGACAAACAGTGCCTTGATGAACTTGTGGATAGTATGTCACGACGAATACTGGCATGCATCAACGAAAGAGGACGTGCTACTGGGTATCATAGGTACCGGTGTGTACAGAAATTTGGACCACCACCTCTGAAGGTCTCGCTTTAAGGTGGCACAACATACAGTGTGTGTTTTTTATGAGCAATAAAAAGGGCGGAAATGAAGTTTATATTGATCTCTATTCCAGTTTTCTGTACATGTTCCGGAACTCTCGGAAACTAGGTGATGCAAAACTTTTTTCTGATGTGTGTATTTGAAGTAGTGCAGGAAGAAACTGACACCACGAATCCTGTAGAGTTGTCCACAAACCCGTAAGAGTACGAGAGGGTGGAGACCTCCTCTGAACAGCACGGTCCAGAGCATACCAGATATGTTCATTCATGCTCATGTCTGGGTAGTTTGGTGGCCAACGGAACTGTTTAAACTCAGAAGACTATTCCTGGAGCCACACTGTAGCAATTCTGGACGTGTGAGGTGTCGCATTGTCCTTCTGGAATTGCCCAAGTCCGTCGGAATGCACAATGGACATGAATGGATGCATCTGATCAGACATGATGTTTACGCACATGTTAATTGCCAGAGTCGTACTGTTTCTAGATGTATCAGGGGTCCCATATGACTCCAACTGCACACGCCTCACACCATTACAAAGCCTCCATCAGCTTGAACGTGCAGGGTCCATGAATTCTTGAGGTTGTCTCCATACCCGTACACGTCCATCCGCTCGACAGAATTTGAAACGAGACTCGTCCGACCAGGCAACATGTTTCCAGTCATCAACAGTCCAATGTCGGTATTCATGGGCACAGGTGAGGCGAAAAGGTTTGTGTTGTACAGTAATCAAGGGTACACGAGTGGACCATCGGCTCCTAAAGCCCACATCGATGATGTTTCGTTGAATGATTCGCACGCTGACTCTTGTTGATGACCCAGCATTGAAACCTGCAGCAATTTGCGGATGGGTTTCATTTCGGTTCTGTCCAGTCGTCGTTGCTCCCTTTCTTGCAGGATGTTTATCCGGCCGCAGCGATGTCAGAGATTTGGTGTTTTACCGGGTTCATGATAATCACGGTACACTCATGAAACGGTCATACGGGAAAATCCCCACTTCGTCGCTACGTCGGAGATGCTGTGTCCCATAGCTCGTACACGGACAATAATTCCACGTTCAAACTCACTTAACTTTTAATAACCTGCTATTGTAGCAGCAGTAACCGATGTAGCATCTGCACCAGACACTTGTTATCTTATATAGACGTTGCCAACCGCAGCGCCGTATTCTGCTGTTTACATACCTCTGTATTTGAATATTCATGCCTGTACCAGTTTCTTTGGCGCTTCAGTGTAACTTCATGGTCTTTTCACGAGATACACGTAGGAAGAAGCAATAAACTGATTGACTCATCTAGGAACTTATGCTCTTGGAACTGAAAACATTCAGTCTATACAAACAGAGAATATATTATAAATAGAGACAAGTGGATTCAGACAGGTGATGAAATTTCAAATCGAATGACTGCAATCATGGCTGGATTACGTGTCTATAAGCAATTACTTAGTATGATAATGTCTCACGACATTCTGCATGACGCAGTACAAAACAACAATGCGTTGTCTAAGCATTCTAAGTATTAGTTCACTAATGCTCGACCTTCGCTGATTATTTACAACATATCCTACTAGTCACCATTACATCTGCATTCCACCCGAATAGAGAGACTAAAATGTTGCTCTCAGTTCACCGTTGGGTTTAATTATCATGATGTCTCACGTAAAGAGATAGATACTGCAATCGCCCTCTTACAAATTCAGTGAAGGTGGAATTCAGCACGGTAGACTACCATAAAGCAAGATAGCGGTGTGGCTCCTCGGTCGTTTCTTCGCAGCGGGCAGGTGAAATACAGCGCGATTAATTCACTCTTATCTTTCAGGTGTCCTGGAACTCCCAGAGGAAAGAGGGTCTGCCTACTGTCCACGGAAGCAGGAATGAAACTAAAAGTAATGACGATGCCCGTGTTTCAGATGTGAGGCAGAATGTATTTGGTTTTTTTTCCGCTCAGCAGCTGAGGACATTAAAGATGTGGAAAGAAAATAATGCCTTCCATTACAAACAGTTGCTGACTGCAGAGATTCTACGTACATTTATAGTGCATAAAGTTAAGTTTCATGTTATCAGCATTAACATTACCAGATATTCTGATTATTCAAAAGAAAGGAACTGAAGTTCAATAACCTGCGCAGTGATTCAACGGAAGTAATGACACTTGTACTGCAAAGTAATTGTCAGGCACCACCAACGCAATGTTCTCTCCCTCCGCACAGTCATAGAAAAGCTGTCAGAGAGTAAACATTTAAACCCCAAAGCAGTAGACTTTCCAAACTAGGGTGCAAATAGGATAATTTGCACAGGCTTTAAGGCATTTAGCAATGTTCTTTTCATCCTCTTGGTTCCCATTGAGCTATAGTGAGAAGAAAGAAATTTGATTAAAATTTGTTTCTGTGGCAACATTCAGTAAAAGCTCTTTGTTCTCGTAAACATTGGGCTGTTGTCTTTCGGTAACTGTCGCTTCCTTCCCTTCCTGCAAATATGTCTTACATTCAGATTATTTCTCTCGACACCGTGACCATAAGAGCGTCTGACTTCCTGTCTTGTAGCAGGTATTTCTGCAGAAGATTGTTTTATATACTCGGGCAGGTGGGACGGTACAGACGAGGAACGGTTAGTAGAAGCTTAACCTGATTTAGCTATTTTTCTGTACATGTGGAATTTGAGGCACAATACCGGGTTATTGGTGGAAATAGCCCTGTCACACGCAGTAAACTGCTGGAAAAAATTCCAGATGATTCAAAATGAATGTCGGGGTTTTATGGCTTTGTACCATATTTCATTTTCGAGTTGCAGTTGTAAGTAGTGCAAATGAAAGAGCAATTCAAATAATTTTTCGTGCAAGTGTTCAGTGTAGGCACCATTTTTCACGTCCGCCCCGGTAGCTGAGTGGTCAGAGCGACAGAATGTCAATGGTAAGGGTCCAGGTTCGATTCCCGGCTGGGTCGGAGATTTTCTCCGCTCAGGGACTGGGTGTTGTGTTGTTCTAATCATCATTATTTCATCCACATCGACGAGCAAGTCGCCGAAGTGGCGTCAAATCGAAAGACTTGCACCCGGCGAACGGTCTACCAGACGGGAGGCCCTAGTCACACGACATTTACATTTAACATTTGTCACACGGCTCACGTCGTGTCTATAGACGAGTTCTTCCCGAATCATTCTGTCCAGAGTAATTGTTGCAACAACATATTCAGCCCAATTTCTAAAGTAGGGTAGATTAACTGGTAACGGAGGCAGCTACTCATGATCCTTTACGAATTCTCAAAGGTAAAAATCGCATGACGTCAAATTAGGTGAACATGGCGTCCATGCAAACAAACTCTGCCATCCGGCGTCTTGTGGACAGCTCCAGTGATCGAGTACAACATCGTTTAACAAATCGCTTACACTGAGTTACACCAGCGAGGCAGCGAATAGTCTTTTGAATAATGAAGCTCTCTGGTTCAGCTTCTTCCAATCGACGAAAGAGCTCTAGTTCTAGCGCATCAAGATAAGACAGACCAGTTACGGGTACTTAACCGAAAAGCAAAGGCACGTAAATTTTCTGCCGGGATACAAAAACACTCAATTTAGAGGAATCTTGTTGCAACTGTACCATCTCGTGGGTATTTGCTGACACCCATGTGTACACATTATGTGTGTTCACATTTCCGTTTGGGTGTCATGTCGATTCATCACTGAAGACGCCTCATCCAGAAAATTTTCATCGTCATGCAACAATATTTCGCTTGCAAAGTTGGCACGTAGACTACAGTCTGTACGCTTTATGCATTGAAGAACCGAAGAAACTGGTTCACTTGCCTAATATCATGTACGGATACCGCGAGCACGCAGCAGTGCCTCAACACGACGTGGCATGGACTCGACTAATGTCTGAAGTAGTTCTGGAGGAAACTGACACCATGAATCCTGTAGGGCTGTCTATAAACCCGTAAGCGTACGAGGGGATGGAGATTTCTTCTGAACAGCACTTTGCAAGACATCCCAGATATGGTCAATAATGTTCACGGTTCAAATGGCTCTAAGCACTATGGGACTTCAACATCTTAGGTAATCAGTCCTCTAGACTTAGAACTACGTAAACCTAACTAACCTATCACACACATCCATGCCCGACGCAAGATTCGAACCTGCTACCGGAGAATCCGCGTGATTCCGGACTGAAGCCCATAGAACCTCTCGGCCACAGCGGCTGGCAATAATGTTCATGCCTGGGGAGTTTCGTGGGCAGCGGAAGTGTTTTAGACTCATAAGAGTGTTGCTGAAGCCACTCTGTACCAATTCTGGATGTGTGGGGTGTCGCTCTGTCCTGCTAGAATTGCCCAAGTCCGACTGCTAGTGATATGAGGCCGTTGGGATCCAGCACGGCCTTCCGTATTACCCTCCTGAACCCACCGATTCCATATTCTGCTAACAGTCATTGGATCTCGACCAACTCGAGCAGCAATGTCGCGATACGATAAACCGCAATCGCGATAGGCTACAATCCGACCTTTATCAAAGTCGGAAACGTGATGGTACGCATTTCTCCTCCTTACACGAGGCATCACAACAACATTTCACCAGCCAACGCCGGTCAACTGCTGTTTGTGTTATGAGAAATCTGTTGGACACTTTCCTCATGTCAGCACGTTGTAGGAGTCGTCACCGGCGCCAACCTTGTGTGAATGCTCTGAAAAGCTAATCATTTGCGTATCACAGCGTCTTCTTCCGGTCGGTTAAATTTCGCGTCTGTAGCACGTCATCTTCTTGGTGTAGCAATTTTAATGGTCAGTAGTGTATAAACATTGTTTTCAGGAGGTAGTTGTGCGTAGTGCAGCCTTGTACGGAAGGCACAGGTGTACGATAAGCAGTTCAGACAAGAAGAGAATAGAAGCTTCTAAAACGTACCGCAATAGATGAATGCTGATATTTAGATCGGAAGCCCGAGCAACAATCGAGGAAAATAGGGGAGAAGGAAATCTATGCCACAACTTGAGTAGAAGGAGAGGTCGGTTTTTAGTAACGGAGAGAAGTGTTGGAAAAGAGGATGGGTAACAACTGTACAGGGAGACGAAGGGGTTAGGTGGATGTAGGCTGCAGTAATTATTCGGAGATGAGGAAGTTTGCAAGGAGAAAAGTAGCGTGAAGAGCTGCGTCAAACCGATTTTCGGACTGAACAACACAACAACACAACAACAAGAACAACTGCAGCGTTGAGGACGGCTGAGGCTTACGTAGGCAGAGCTGTGTCTTGATGGAGGATTAGACGTCACGAGAGCCCGTGCGAGTATCAGCCTACATATGTCAGTTCCGAGCGGAAGAAAATAACGTCTTGCGTAAACAAAACTTACTAGTATCACAGAGGGCGGGTAATAAATTATTCACACAACACAACTTTCGTAGTACTAGGAACCAAATTTTGTAAACAGTAAACAGCAGTCGGAACAGAAAACAGGAAAGAAAAGCAGTAGGATGGGTGATGGCAAACATTCGTGGCTGGCAAATTTATAGTCACACATTCGTCCTCGCGAACTGTCGGACGCTCCACGCCCACCACATCCCCAACTCGATGAATTCCATCACAGCTCGAGGGTAGGCAAGAACAAGCGGTTGGAACGCCGCCCGGAGATAAAATATTCAGAAGCCAGTGAAAAGAGCAAGAGACCTCGTTCCGCCTGAAAAGGTCACGTTTTCGAGACTTAACTTCATGAGGTAGTGTTATGTAGAAAAAGTGACTGAGCAAGAGGAGAAGAAAGGGAAATGAAAATAATACCAGAGACGTTTCATCCTGGGATGAAAGGGTTTTGAGGTCGTTACATTGAGGCTATCAGAATAAGTTGAGGAAGATCAAGGTATGAACGCGGAAATGTAGTCATTTTGACAATCATGGGTATTTGATACCGCAGATATCGCTGCCTTACCCCTGAAAATGACACAGCAGAATTTCTCAAAATGTACACTTATGTAGATGGGCAGTTAACACGTAACTTTATATCAGTGAACCGTCTGTGGAATGAAAATTTTTTGAGGAAAAATGTACTGTCAGTGAATGTGTCAGTCCTTCGTTAATTCCTGCCAGTGAACAAATGACATCTATGATACAGGATTATACTGGTTCATGGGGAAGTAACACTGCACCCATAATCCAAACTATACACATTTTACCGGAAATTGTCTTTGCTTCATGTACAAAACATGCTAATGCCGTGTTCGAAAGCACACTGCACTACCCACGTCTTACTCACCGGAAAATTCCATTTTATTTCCAAAACTGTTTTCGTGACATTTGGTCCCATTTCAGTTTCGTGAAATAATTATCCAGTGTTCGTATTTTTTGCTCATCTTTTAACTGAAGACGATTCTTATTTTCCGTAGGGCTGAATCATTGATACTGTCAAAAGAGTCTTGTTTAGCGCACTTACTTCCTACTTTAGTAAGCGGTCAACATACTTCAGTGCCTCATTGTGCGTGATAAAACATGAGGCACATGTATTCTAAACGAAAAACTTTGTTCTAATCGTAACAAAAGACTTCACGTGTCGTGTCTATTTTTCTAAAATCGCCGGATAACACACAAATGATCCGCAAACCGCGTACTCTTCACTGGGGCAACCGGGAGCTAGGTGTATGTTATGCTGATAATAGGCTGTTGTATCCAAGAGACAACATTAAGTATATCGTTTCTAACGTCCCAGACATGAATTATTACTTTTGTTCAGTATGAGGATGTGCGCGTAGTCTGGGTCTGAAACTCACTTTATGAGACATCAGAGCAGGGGTGAGGCATGATCTGATCAATTTTTACGACATGCACCTGTAGCGGTTTAATACCAGTAGGTTGATACGGTCCTTACAGAAGGTCCAATGTGTTAATGCCGTGCCACATGACTGAGGGTAACGGTTGAGATTCATGTAGTGACCATTACGTCGCCTTCATGGTCGGCAGTGTGTGCTTTAGCAATCGGAACCACTTTTTCTTCTTGGGTTACCTTCCTGTCCTTCTTCACTAGGGTGGCTCATTGCGGAAAAACCCTTGGCAGTCCCGAGAATCTAACCTGGGTAGGCAGACATTCGAAGGGCTCGGTTACAATGACGGGGACGTGCACATTTTGATGTCACTGGAAAAGCTTATAAGCATATCCTGCATTAATTATTTAACTAAGTCGCCCATGCGATGAAGAAATCAGAGGTGTCAGTTTTTTTATAAACTGGTATAATTCATTTAAATAAAAATAAGCAGATCTCTGGAAATGGTCATAAATGATAAAATTATAACCGTTTTGGGAATCAAACCCAGATCAGTGGTAGGAATTTTTCAATCCCTACATACCTCGCGGTTTTGAGGGGCATCAGAAGGAGACAATAGTTGCTACGAGAGCGAGGCAGTGTTGTAGCCTATCCTTCTACCTCTGTTACACGATGTGTACATAGAGACAGAACTAAAGGAAACTAAGGAAAGTTTTGGAAACGGAATAAACGTTATGGAGAACAGGTAAGTACCATTATCGTTATTAATGACACTGTAGTTTTGTCATGGACAGTATGGACAGTAAAGGACTTTGGACATTATTTAAACGAAATAGATAATACTTTAAAACAGATTAATAAATGAACATCAATCAGAGCAATTGAATGCAGTTGAATTAAATCAGGTGATGCTGAGAGGATTAAATTAGGAAAGTAGATTATAAAGAGTTTTGAAGTTTGACAAGCAGAATAACTGACCATTACGGAGGTCGGCCCGGAGCGAAGCAGGCGGCGAAAGACTTCCCAGGCGGTCGAACGTAAGGCCTCCCCAGTTTGTCTGACAAACAGGTTCCAGGTGTTGTCTGTGGCTGACACTGTCGCTGAGCCAGATGCTGTCGCCTGTCCTGTTTCAGAGGAAACCACTCAGCCTGCAAGATCCGGACAATCACATAAAGTGGGATTATTGATAGTTTGGAGCTCCATCGTTAGGCGCATTATAGGGCTCCTTAGGGACATGGCTGCCAAGAAGGAAAAGAAAACCAATGTGCACTCCGTGTGCATACTGGGTGGAGTCATTCCAGATGTGGAAAGGGTCCTCCCAGATGCCATGAAGAGCACAGGATGCAGCCAACCGCACATGGTTGCTCACGTCGGTAAAAATAATGTGTGTCACTTTGGATCAGAAGAGATTCTCTCTGGTTTCGAGCTACTAACAGAAGTGGTAAAGGCTGCCAGTCTTGCTTGCAAGATGAAAGCAGAGCTGACCATTTGCAGCATAGTCGACAGGACCAACTGCGGACATCTGGTACAGAGCTGAATGGAGAGTCTCAATCAGAAGCACAGACGGTTCTGCGACCGTGTAGGCTCCAGATTCCTCGTCTTGGGCCAAAGGGTGGTTGGGTTTCGAGTTCCGCTGAATAGGTCAGGAGTCCACTACACGCAGGAGGCGGCTACACGGGTAGCAGGGGCAGTGTGGCGTGGACTGGGCTGTTTTTTTAGGTTAGAGAGCCTCGGGAAAACAAAAAAAGGGCTTCAGTCACAAAGGGTGCAGGCCAAACAGTGGAGGAACTTAGATAAAGGAACAATCGATATCACAGCTGTAAATTGTCGTAGCTGTGTTGTGAAAGTAGCAGAGCTCCAAGCCCTAATAGAAAGCACTGATGCTCAAATTGTTATAGGCACTGAAAGCTGGCTAAAGCCGGATATAAGTCAGCCGAAATTTTTGCGAAGAACCTAACGATATTCCGAAAGGATAGGCTAAACACGATTGGCGGTGGTGTGTTTGTTGCTGTCAGAAGTAGTTTATCTTGTCGCGGAATTGAAGTAGATACTTCCTGTGAGTTAGTACGGGCAGAGGTCATTGTCGGCAACCGGAATAAAATAATAAGTGGATCCTTTTACCGACCTGCCAATTCATATGATACAGTTGCTGAAAGGTTCAAAGAAAACTTGAGTTTGATTTCAAACACGTACCCGACTCATAGGATAATAATTGGTGGTGACTTTAATTTACCCTTTATCTGTTGGCCAAAATACATGTTTAATTTCGGAGATAAGCATAAAATATCATCCGAAATTGTGTTAAACGCAGTCTCTGAAAATTATTTCGAGCACTTTGTTCATAAGCCTACGCGAATAGTAAACGGTTGTGAAAACACAATTGACCTCTTAGGAAAAAAATAGTCCTGAGTTAATAACCAGCATCGAAACGAATACAGGGATTAGTGAACACTGAGTTGTCGTAGGGAGACTGAATATTCTAATCCCCAAACCCTCGAAAAATAAGCGAAAAATATACCTATTCAAAAAAGCAGATAAAAATTCACTTGACGCCTTCCTAAGAGACAATCTCCAGTCATTCCAAAATAATATAAGACAAGATGTGGCTTAAATTCAAAGAAATAGTATCGGCAGTAATTGAGCGATTTATACCAAATTAATTACCAAACGACGGAGCTGATCCTCATTGGTACACAAAACGGGTTAGAACACTGTTGCGGAAACAACGAAACCAACATGCCAAACTTAAACTGAGCAAAATCCCTAAGATTGGCGATCATTTACAGAAGCGCGAAGTTTAGCGCGGTACTGGCAGAAGTACTGCTGTGGGGAGCGGGTGTGAGTCGTGCTTGGGTAGCTCAGTTGGTAGAGCACTTGCTCGCGTAATGCAAAGGTCCCGAGTTCGAGCCTCGGTCCAGCACACAGTTTTAATCTGCCAGGCAGTTTCATAATATTTCACCTGTTGTAGTTCCGATGAACCAACAGTTGCGGCAAGACGATTGTATAGAGTGCATCAAAAAGGGTTGGGTTGCTTATGGGACGAGAACAGACAGCGAGGTCATCTGTCTCATCGGATTAGGGAAGAACGGGGAAGGAATTCGGCCGTGCCCTTTCAAAGCAACCATCCCGGAAATTGCCTGGAGTGATTTAGGGAAATCACGGAAAACCTAAATCAGGATGGCTGGACGCGGGATTGAACCGTCGTCCTCCCGAATGCGAGTCCATTGTGTATCAAAAAGGACTTTGCAACTTTTCAATGATACAGAAATTTATTGAGGTAACGTACAGAGTCGGTATATGTGTCATTTTGTAGCAAACAAACTCAAGTTCGTTTCACGTAGCGGATAAGTACCTCATTCCGCCACCAGGAGCGCCAGCATAGTGCATAGTTAAAATGGCTTCTTTCACTGGTGCGGAGCGTGCCCACCTCGCTACCCAGACTTGCCGCCACTGGATTTATTTCTCTGCGATTTCATTAAAGACCGTGTGTATGTTCCTCCCCTACCAGACAATTTAGTCGACCTGAAAAATTGAAACTATGCTGCCGTTGCACAAGTTATGCCCGATTTGCTTCAACGAGTGTCGGGGAAGAAATTTATTAGCAGTGATATGTTTGCTGCATCACAAATGGTAGCCACATGGAACCAAACTGGCGCTTGACATTTTTCTGTGAAGCTTGAGGTAGTCTGCTACAAAATGACACATCTGCCGACTCAGTAAGTTATCTAAATAAATTTCTGTATCATTCAAAGTTGTAAAGTCCTTTTTGACTCATCCTGTAGTTTCGTCTGAACATAACAGATATACTTGGAAAACAGCAACTACGATCTTCCCACGCCAAGATCGTTGCGCAACAAGAATGCCACATTGTCAGAAGTCAGTACATTTTTTTGGGTTTCTTGCAGAACAATTTCGCTGTGCTGCTAACAGGTGATGCATCATAGCGTGAAAGCCAAATGGCACACCAACTGGAAACCTACCCCCAAACTGAAGTACACTATTCGCTAATCAAATTCGTCACAAATTGTCCATCGCTATTTGGGAAGAGTAGATCTATCCACATGTGCAACACTAGAGAAAAAAACGACCTTAATGACCAACTGTTACAACTGCCAGTGGCTCAGAACAACAGTTCAATATACAGCAGCAAAAAGTTTTGATCGTTTGCCCAATAACGTATGATACGTCTGTCTAGCAGATAGCAGAGCAAGTTTTAAATCTGAACTGAAATCGTTTCTTCTGGGCAATTCCATCTATTCAAAAACTAATAGTCTAAAGAAATGTGTTTTTAAGTGAAGTTGCGTTAACAGGACTAAAGCATAAAGTGCTTATCAATTTTAGCTCTACTAATGTGTACATATCTTGTAAACTAACTCACCACCGTTTCGATAAGAGAATTGTTCAACTCATCTATGTAAAATGTAGCTAGTTAACCAGCTAGATAGAGATTTTAAGAATTTTTTATTTTAGTGTCTTTTTACCTACTGAAATCTTTAAGTCCAGTGCTTGGCCTCGGACATTTTCTGGATGCATTTATATAGTTACGGAGCGTTAATTATTTGTTTTGGTGTTGTGACAATTTTAGGTCTATCTCGCAGGCCAAAGGAAGCCTTACAAATTCTATACGTTTATTAGCCTCAGAATTAACACACATCCATTGAAAAATATTTCCCAGTTAATCTGCGAAACATTGCGTCGAGTAACTTGTCTCCCACGCCGAACGTCGCTAAAGATATCCTCATACGGGACGGGAAAGCGTTCGTGAATGCGGAGATGGTAGAGATCGTAAAGTGAAAAAGCATTCTGTAGTGTGAAAGACTGAATAAGGCAAGTCACATTTTTAGTTTGTGGAAAGGAACACAGACAAGGAGATACAAGATGGTCTTCCACGTTACAAACAAAACTTATAATACGGGATTTCTTTGTCTTCAGTTGAAGCTCGTACCTGATGGATTTTGTATCATAATTTACCTCCTATTATACATACTCATTCAAATCACCAACACATTCAGGATCTCTTCAAAACTTGTCGTCATTGGCGGCTAAAGAATTCGGCTGAGGATGATACGGCAGCCAATCGGTACCGTTGGGCCCTCTTTAGAGGGAATTAAGCTTTTTATTATAACTATTAATTCCCTCTCCAAATTATTTAAATTAAAGGACATACTGATAGTGGTTATGCTAATCATCCACATTTGTAAAACGTTGCACATTACTGTATTTCAGTGCACTAAATAATTAGGTTAAAAATTGTGTTGTAGTCGGTAAACGGGTGGAGGTAGAGAGTTAAAGAGAATTGGTTCATGTCTTGTTACATTCAATTTTTTTTTCTTGCTCAGCTTCACGTTTTCTAAAATACTTTAGATTTTCATTGATTTAACAGAAGTGTGTTCTTTAATATTAAATGTTGTGTAAATACAGGAGCGTTCTCTCTCAGGAGTGTTCGTCCAAGAAAACTTTCCAGATTGTGGGACAAATAATTCGTTTGTAAATATAGTGTGTTGTGATCACAAACCTGCATGTGCGTACACACCCACCCACCCACCCACACACACACACACACACACACACACACACACACACACACACACACACACACACACACACACACACATAAATACATACATACACGAAGAAACTTGTACACCTGGTGGGATTCGTACCAGATAGGGTTGATAGAAGAGATAGAGAAGATCCATCCGAGAGCAGCGCGCTTCGTTACAGGATCATTTAGTAATCGCGAAAGCTTTACGGAGATGACAGATAAACTCCAGTGGAAGACTCTGCAAGAGAGACGCTCAGTAACTCGGTACGGGCTTTTGTAGAAGTTTCGAGAACATACCTTCACCGAGGCGTCAAGCAGTATATTGCTCCCTCCTACGTATATCTCGCGAAGAGAGCATGAAAATAAAATCAGAGATATTAGAGCCCACACAGAGGCATACCGACAATCTTTCTTTCCACGAACGATACGAGACTGGAATAGAAGGGGAAACCGATAGAGGTACTCAAGGTACCGTCCGCCACACACCGTCAGGTGGCTTGCGGAGTATGGATGTAGATGTAGATGTAGAATATCGTGTAGGGGCCCCGTGAGGACGCAGAAGTGCCGCAACATGACGTGGCATCGACTCGAATAATGCCCGAAGTAGTGCGGGGGAGAACTGACACCCAGAATATTGCAGGACTGTCGATAAATCCGCAAGATATGCTCAATAATGTTCATGTCTGGGGAGTTTGGTAGGCAGCGGAAGTGTATAAACTCATAAGAGTGTTCCTGAGGATAGTCTTTAGCAATTCTGAACGTGTGGGGTGTTGCATTGTCCTCCTGGAATTGCCTAAGTCCGCCGGAATGCACAATGCACTTGACTGGATGCAGATGATCAGACAGGATGCTTACGTACGTTTCACCTGTCAGAGTCGTTTCTAGACGTGTGAGGGGTCCCATATCACTCAATGTTCACATGCCCCACATTACAGAGCCTCCACCAGCGTGAACAGCCCCCTGCTGACATGCGGGATCCATGAGTTGATGAGTTTATCTTCATACCCATATACGTCCATCCTCTCGACACAATTTCAAACGAGACTCGTCCGAGCAGGCAACATGTTTCCAGTAATCAACAGTCTAATGTCGGTGTTGATGGGCCCAGGCGAGGAGTAAAGTTTTATGTCGTGCAATCATCAAGAGTACACGAGTGAGCCTTCGGCTCCGAAAGCCCACACTTATGATGTTTCGCTGAATGGTTCGCACGCTGACACTTGTTGATGCCCGGCATTGAAATCTGCAGCAATCTGAGGAAGGGTTGCACTTCTGTCATGTTGAACGATTCTCTTCAGTCGTCGTTGGTCCCGTTCTTGCAGGATCTTTTTCCAGCTGCAGCGATGGTGGAGATCTGACGTTTTACCTGGCTCCTGACATTCACGGTATACTCGTGAAATGGTCGTACCGGAAAATCACAACTTCATCGCTATCTCAGAGATGCTGTGTCCCATCGCTCTTGCGCTGACTATAACAGCACGTTCCAACTCACCTAAATGTTGATAACCTGGAATTGTAGCAGCAATAACCGGTCTGACAACTGCGCCAGACACTTGCTGTCTTATTGATTGGCGACTCCATGGAGTGTCCTGTGCACCACGACCATATAATGGGTATACTTGGAAGGAGAGACAGCATTGGTCGTATTTCTTTTTATTAAAAAAAAAAGAAAAAAAAATACGACCAATGCTGTCTCTCCTTCCAAGTATACTTGCTGTCTTGTATAGGCATTGCCAATCGCAGTGCCGTTTTCTCGCTCTTTACATACGCATCTGAATACGTATGCCTTTACCAGCTTCTTTGGTGCTTCAGTGTACATGAAGCAGAGAAAATTTGACATTAATATTGCAGAAAAGAAATGATTGTCTTGGCTCTACGTACAAGAGAGCTTTCACTACTTGCAGTAGGATATTTTGCACTCTTTGGTTTCAAGTATTGGTTTTCACATGTTTTAAATATTCTGCTACTGAACAGAAGCAGTGAGAAGAAAGTGAGAATGACGAAATATTTTTTACCTCTGTTGTAGTCTGTTGAATATTTGTATCACACTATTTGTTATGGAAGTTTTAAATGCTGGTGTCCTTATTGAATGGATGTGTTTTCCGTTTTTGCTTTATACACTTTTCGTGATTACTGCTGTTGTCATTTACGTATGCTACCGACAGAACAATATGGCAAGCATATGGAAATTTGTGGTTTAATAGAGCCTATGTAGAAATTTCACTCGTGTCCGTTTTCGTGAACCATCCGTGTGATTTGGGAACCAGGTACAGGGGAATACTGCGCTGGAGAGCCCTGCGGTCGCAAATCACGGTGCAGAGCGCCTTCCTTGTGGCTCACCAGCTCTTCCCTAAGCGTGCACTAACCACGATGGAAACAAAGTAAGACCTCTGGCGTGCTTAATAGTGAGAAAAGCGTCGCTTACGAGGACGGCTTAAAAGTGCGTGGCTCCTGGGCGTGATCTCGCGTGGGGTGATCTCTCCGAATAAACGACAAAAGGCACATTTCTAACTTTGTGGTAATACTAAAACCGCAGCATATTAACCTAACTTTAATGAAAGAATTGGTATGCACGGAAAACCTAAAACTCCGGTCATAATGCTTGGATACACGGGTATTATTCTGTTATTTCAGGAAGTGTCTATGTAGAAGGGGCAGCCAAATGAAAAGGAGAGAGATGGAAAGAACATTGGGCAGCTACGAGTAGGACTTATGCTGTGGAGGTTCCAAATAGACATAATCACGCATAGACACATTTCATCTATTCCGGAAATTGTGAATCTCGACGGTTTTTGCCTGTTGTCGACATCGATACTCGCAAGATATCGGTCCCAGGGATTCGAAGACTTTCGAGAATGTTTTAATTTCACATCTGCAATCAGATAACAAATGACAAAAGAAATATTTTTGCTATGTGATACAACTACAAATTAACAATTTTCTGATGTCTTCATTTACTTGTACAGTGGCCCTTGCTTCTTGCCAAATTTCGTCAGTCTAGATCAACGTGAAGTACCGTGTGGGTTTTGAAGTGCGAGTTTGCGAATATCACTATATGTGCCATGAATGGCCGTATCATTTCATTGCATTGTCATAGACGCTAACGTTTGTACATTGCCGAGGGTTTATAGACATTTGGATATGACGTAAGTTTCAACTTCATAGCTCTACCAGTTCCTGAGAAAGAGAGGTGGTTTTTGGTGGATGCAGAAACAGACGAACAGACAGCAAACTGAGCCTACAAGTCTAATATAATTAAATTTTCCTTGAGACGTTTGCATCTCATCTTTACCTACAAAAATGATCGAAGCTGAAGAAATGGAACATACATCGAAGACATGAATAGAAATTTGTCTTGGGGAGAGCAAAGAACTACCACAGATCACGCAGTGGTGGAAGTATACCGCTGCGGTGATGTAATGGCTAGCATCCCTGGCTAGTAAGCAAAGAGATCTGTGTTCAAGTCCTGTCTGCAGCACAAATTTTAATTCAGTCCTTCAGCTTCCATCATGATCCTATTAGGGTTCCGTTTTTACCGATTGCGCTACAGAACCCTAAAAAGGATGTAAACTGTTTGTTACTTGAAAAGTAATCGCCATGACTATTAATACACTTACCTCGCTGTGAGACAAGGCGGTCAACGTCTTCGTGGGAAAATGTTTGCTGTTGCCTACCCAGGACTGCACCACTTCCTCTAGAGCAAGTCGAAAATGTCTTTCTTCAGGGATCCAAAACTATGCAAGTCGCGTGGGAGGAGAGTCGGTCTGCATGGTGGATGTGTAAGGGTTTCCCGTTGAAACTTCTGCACCGTAGCCGAAACAATCTCGTCTAAATATGGCCCGACCACATGTTACCAAGGTTGTTTCACTGGGAAGGCCTCCATGCAGTCACAATCTCTTTCCATCGATTTCCAAATGCCGTCGATTTGCTTCGGACGAAGAGGTGCACGGCTGTGTATAATCACGGTTCCGTAAACAGCAGCAAACATTTTTCCATGAAGCCACTGATAGTTACGGCGCTTACTTTAGAAACAATAAACAGTTCGCTTACTTTTTTTCTATGTTATTCGAAAATTCCCGTTATAAACTTCTGGGACTTTTAGAGAGGACTGAGTAGATAATATTTCCAATTGGAACTCATGTCCGGAAATATACTGTTTCCGTACTACACAACCGTTTCAAAACTTATTGGTAACGCGACCCCTTTTTCAAGTAACTGATTAGGCGTGACCCAGTACATCACTAATTATTAATGAAATTCGCCATCATCCGTGTAATTGAGATGTTATATTATTTTATTTTGACTACGAGTTTCGGCATTCCACTATGCCATCTACAGGCCACAGATGCATCTCTTAAAAAGAAACGAAATTGTCATACAGTGCCATATACACTATGTGATCAAAAGTATCCGAACACCTGTCTGAAAATGACTTACAAGTCCGTGGCGCCCTCCATCGGTAATGCTGCAATACAATATGGTGTTGCCGCATCCTTAGCCTTGATGACAGCTTCCAGTCCCGAAGGCTTCCGTTGAATCAGATGCTGCCAAGTTTCTTGGGAAATGGTAGTCTATTCTTCACGGAGTGCTGCACTGAGGAGAGGTATGGATGTCGGTCGGTGAGGCCTGGCACGAAGTCGGACTTCCAAAACATCCCAGAGGTGTTCTATAGGATTCAGGTCAGGACTTTGTGCATGCCAATCCATTACAGGGATGTTATTGTCCTGTAACCACTCTGCCACAGGCTGTGCACTATGAACAGGTGCTCGATCGTGTTGAAAGATTTAATCGCCATCCCCGAATTGCTCTTCAACAGTTGGAAGAAAAAAAGTGCTTACAACATCAGTGTAGGCCTGTGCTGTGATAATGTCACGCAAAACTACAAGGAGTGCAAGTCCCCTCCATGAAAAACACGACCACACCGTAACACCACCGACTTCGAATTTTACTGTTGGCACTACACACAGTGGCAGATGACGAGATGACGTTCACTGGGCATTCGCCATACCCACACCCTGGCATCGAATCACCACGTTGTGTACCGCGATTCATCACTCCTCAAAACGTTTTTCCACTGTTCAGTCGTCCAATGTTTACGCTCCTTTCACCAAGCGAGGCGTCGTTTGGCATTTACCGGCGTGATGTGTGTCTTGTGAGTAGCCGCTCGACCATGAAATCCAAGTTTTCTCACCTCCCGCCGAACTGTCATCTTACTTGCAGTGGATCCTGAAGCAGTTTGGAATTCCTGTGTGATGGTCTGGATGTATGTCTGCCTATTACACATTCATCATCATCAGTTATCTGCTATATTAGCAGGTCCTTTGCCTCTCCATTTTCTGCGATCCATTGCTTCCTTCTTAAGGCTGCTGTATGTTGTACCGTCCATCATGTCATCCAGTATCTGGAATCTCTTCCTTCCTCGCTTCCTTTTCCCTTCTACATAACCTTCTAAAACTGTTTTTATCAGTCCGTCATTCTTTCTCAATATATGCCCAATCCAATTTCTTTTTCTTCTCTTTATTACATCTAGTAACTGTCTTTTCTCTCCCACTCTTCTCAGTACCTCTTCATTTCTTACTCTGTCCATCCATTACACATTACGACACTCTTAAACTGTCGGCGGTCTCTATTAGTCAACATACGAAGGATCATGTCGGGGTATTCTGCAAACGTGTATTTAGCCATGTTTCTCTAACATTCGCAGACACGGGAATTAGACTCGAACCAGATGGGGGAAGTAGTTCAGACATCAAACAACATCAGCCGATCCGACGTAACCCCCACCCTCACCACCACCATGAAGAATATGTTTTCACACGGTTGTAGCAAGGAGTCAGTACGTTTCAGAACGTAGGTTCCTATTCAAAATATTACATACTCACTCCCCTCTACAGGTCCTAGAAGTTTGTGACGGGAATTTTCGAACACCCTGTATGTACACATGACATTGATGGCCAACACTTGGTAACTCGATACGGAAAAATATTTCAGTTAAAGTAAAACACCTGTGAAAAATAGTCTAAAATTTTATATAAAATCGTGAAGCTAGTCAAATTATCAGATATCCCTGGTGTTGCGAATAAAATATACAACCACCTGGATTGCGAAACTAAGAAATAAAAATAAGATAATGGAATCAAAGTGATTAAATGCATCGAAGGGTTAATCAATGGAAGGCCATTGCTAATTAAAGATAGAAAAAGGAAATACAGAATGTTTGAATAATTCTGCTCAGTAGGCACCTGATCTGAAGAAAATCCTGTGCATTATACTAATATCCTGCTAAAATCTTATACAGCTGACAATTTAGAACAACAGTTTTAGGAAGAGACGAATTAAATTTTACGGGCACAGCTTCAGATTGAGTTGTTTTGCAAGGATTCAAGAAATTTTCCATCCAATGAAATTTTGGAATGATTTGCCAGTGCAGTCTGAAAGAAACATCACGAAAGAGGTACCACACAAAAATTATGGCTTTCAGTACGGAACTAATTTCAAAACTGTAATCTACAGCAAATCTTTTGCAGGAAAAACCATACTAGATGTAACATGGATTGGACAGGGAGACGTCAGCTAGTTGACGTTACATATATTCCTGAGCTGACCATAACGTCGAGGAAAAAAATACAGTTTATCGTTCCGTCGCCGAATATTCATTAGTGGTAGATAACAAGATCGGATTGTCTGTTCGGGTGAAGATAGGAAAAGGAACCACCCCAGCATTCGGTTTAAGCGTTTTAGGGAGACTACGGAAGATCCAGACGTGGATGGCTGGAGGGTGGTTTGAACCGCCATAGCGCCAAATGTGTTTCCTGTGTTTGACGGATAAGTCACGTCACTTGGTTGTTTTGTAGGACTACATAAAAATACCATATATTCAACTATTAGAACAAAACAGATCTGAGTAACAGATAATACTCATTACAAGTGTAGTCTCCCTGTAAGAGGACTGCTCGGCTTGAGCTAAACTCAACAGCGGTCACGTAAGTTCCTGCGAAGGAGGTTAAACTGGCCCCATCTGTTCCATTTCGCAGATTCGCAGGAAGACGGTCGGTAGCTGTTTTCGCGGCAATATTTTCTCCGAAAACATTCGCCCGCGTCTGTTTAGGCGGGCGGCTCCCAGCTCACAGAAGGCAGTGGGAATATTTTCCAGTAGCTTATTTTTTCCCTTCTCCTCGCCTCCGTAAAGGGTCTTCAGACCTTAAAACTTTTACAATCCACTTACAGCAGCGACTGGGATAAAACTGACGGAAAGGTGCTGCCGGGTAACGCTTCGGGCGGAGCCGCCTAGCTGTGGATTACGGCCGTCTGCAGCCTCTTACCTGACAGGTAGCAGCCCGGGCGAACGGAAAATTCTGCAAACGTTCGGCCTGTGCTGGCTGGAGCTCTCTGTGGAAAACATTCCGCCTGGACATCTTCACAATCTAATCCACTCTTTCAGTAAAATGCCAACACTTTACTTTAGTCCTTACTGTTACTGTTATTGATTCCGAATGAATCAACAAAAGTATTGTTACCAGTCACTTTATCTTATTTCCACAACGCGTTTCTGAGGTCACTTTATCTTATTTCCACAACGCGTTTCTGAGGTTTAAACTTCCATCATTGGTGGATTTATGCGAATTAATATGGCATGAATCTGTTGTGTTGCGATTATGGATTCACATGAGGCACCGTGTAGTGGAGGAAAACGAAACACTACATCAATACATGGCTCATAATTTTGTGGAGGTCTTTAAAAGGATAAACGAAAATATAAATCTGAAAATCAAATTAAAATGAAAATACCTCCAGTGGTCAAAAGATCATTCCCTGTTTCGTTACATCACATACACGATCACACACTGAAAACCCTGATAGTAACAAAGATGGCGTCTAGAAACTAATAAGTGTAAGGAATATAGATAGCAAAATATAACACGATTTTGGAGTAACTCTAAAAGTATTGTGGACATCTTGGATCGCGCCCTCAGGTGAACAGAATTGCAAGTGCAAATCTCTAGTGGTCACATATTCTTTTCTGTCAGGTTTACATAACTGGATAGTTCGTATACATTTAAGTAATGATCCTGACATATTAGAAACATAAAGTGTAGTAATTATGTTGTCAACTGCGGCAGAATTTATACATAATTACAGTTTACTTATTGTTACTATTTCGCATTCGTATATGAGTCTGTGTGATATTTTTTAAATCAACTGTTCTTTGACCTGATTCACAAAACCCAGCAGAATCATCCACACACGAAAACTTTGTAAACCTCCCGCCCCCATCCCCCCCCCCCATTTCATCTTGAGAAAAGAATGTACTTATTTGCATAAGTTATTTTAAATCATAATCAATGTGTTATTTAAAATTTATTTAGATATACCACTTAAGGGGTTTGATCTTAGCAACTCACAAACCTGGAAGAACGAACCATTGCTCTGCGTCTGTCACTTTTTGTACACCCTATCTCTGAATCCTGAGCTCTCACGTATACATTAATACACACCCACACACGCCGGCCGAAGTGGCCGTGCGGTTAAAGGCGCTGCAGTCTGGAACCGCAAGACCGCTACGGTCGCAGGTTCGAATCCTGCCTCGGGCATGGATGTTTGTGTTGTCCTTAGGTTTAACTAGTTCTAAGTTCTAGGGGACTAATGACCTCAGCAGTTGAGTCCCATAGTGCTCAGAGCCATTTTTGAACACCCACACACGCGCGCGCACGCTTTACGTATGTAACATATAATAATAAGTAAATGATTGTTTATATACAAATGCTGCCGCTGTTGGCAACATAATTGGTACGTTTCATGTTTCTAACATATCCCCATGATCACTTAAGTTTATGCAGAACATAAAGTTATGTAAACTTGACAAAGAATCTGTGTCCACTTGAGATACTTACACTTATATTTCAATACATCTACACAACCACAGACCTCCGCAATTGTTTGAGAGCTCCTCGATAATCGTGTTTTACTTTTCTGTATGTTCTTCGCACTTATTAGATCCCAGACGCCATGGTTGCTCCTATCAGTGCTTCCTAAGTGTGACTTTGTTTGTTATGTAACATGTCAGAGAAAGGGGCCTTTGGCTGCTGGAGGTATTTTTATTTCTATCACATTTATATTTTCGTTCGTCCTTTCAAAGTCCTCCACAACACTATGAGCAGTGTACTGAAATAATGTTTCGTTTACCTCTACCAGGCAGTGTCAAGAGGAACTCCAAAGTCTTAACACAACACATACACGCCACATTAATTCATATAAATCCACCTAATGATCCAGGTTTAAAGCTTCGAGACGCATTATGGAAATAAATACACTGTGGCTGGCAACAATTAACTTGTTGTTTCATTCGATTTAATTTACTTGCTGAAGTACACGATGGTTCTTGGATTTTAGCGCTTTTGAAAAAGTAAATATGGCGGTACTACCTTCCCACACGTTTGGCACAGAATTGTATTGTGGGTGTCTGCAATATAATCTGTGATAGTTATACGGTCCAGGTACTGTTTTAAGTCTGAAGACTAGTCTGTTGCAGATCTCCAAGCGACTCTACGCTGAACAAGTCTCTTCAGTTCTGTATAACTTCTACAATCTACATCCACACATCCACTTGAACCTGCCTCCAAGTGAACAAATTGTTGAAACCCTGGGACGTGTCCTAACAATCCATCCTCCCTTTTGATAAGTTGGCCCACAAATTGTCCGTACCCACAAATTGTCCGTACGCTGCTTGGAAACTATGGGCCATGGTGACTGTTAGTGGAAGAATGTGCGCAAAATAATTAAGTTTGGATGCTAGGTAAGTGTTGACGTAATCATATCCATATTGCGGAATCTGCTGTCACAGAGCAGCTCCGTGTCCTTTGTAGTAGTTGGCGATATGCGGCTGTCGTACAGTGGCGAACTGTACTGGAGAACTGCACCTCCGATGCGTTGAGTGAGGGGACCTTTTGGAAGGGGATCGCTGTCGGGTGTAGAAGGCCTCTCCCGACAGCCATGTACGTCGTCTTGCGCATGTTGATGACGATGCCCGATACCGCGCCGTACCGACACAACCACTGAAGCGTCGCCTGGATTACATCGCCTGACCGCACCAGGAACACCCCCTCGTCAGCAAAGGCAGCACATCGGTAGGTCACGTCTCGAATGCAGATGCCTGCCAGTGAGTGTTGAAGGCCGTGCAGCGCAGGTTCGAGGGCCGCCGCGAGTGGGATTCCCGGTTAAGGACATACCTGTCGCATCGACCGTCCAGGAGTGATGTGTTCAGTGTGGTGGCCATTGACCATAATACGGGAGTGCGCCCGTGGATTAAGCGTGAGATCACCTTTGCTGACGTCTGCGAGAGGCCCATGTGCTTTAGCACGGCCGCAAAGGAAACCGTGGTCGCTACGATTAAAGGCGTGATCAAAATCGACGGCGACAAGGGCGCCTCGGAGGCGGCAGGCCGCCACCAGCGCCGTGGCGTTGCGGTAGGCGCCTAAGTGCCCTGTGGATGTTGTTATCACCGCCTAAACATGTCGGGTCAGAATGGATCACGCGTTCGATGGTGATCTGAAGACGTGTGCGGAGGGTACGGGCGAGAAGTTTATAATCCGCGTTCGAGGAAATCTGTGGGGACGGAAAAATCGTCGCGGAGGAAGTCTTGAAACATCTTAATCTACTGAGCACCCATCAGGGGATAGAAGACTCGATAGAATTCGTTCGGTAAGCCGACTGGGCTCGCTGACTTGTTTGGGGCACCGCGTTCCAAGTCCACTATTAAGTCTTGAGCAGTTATGGGAGCCAGGATGTCTTTGTATTCGCGCATGGCCTGTGGTCCTCGGTATAAAATGTCCTGTAATGGTGGACGAATGCTGCAGCATGGCACACTGCGACTCTACGTGTCCACCCGTTGCTGTCTCTACTGATGTTATAAGGTGGTGCTTGCGGTGGCGTCTGTGTCTCATAACGTGGTATGCGGATGCCATTTCGGTGGGTATGGTATCCTGCACCCTCGCCCTGACTCAGGCTCCGTCAAGCTGCTCCGCGGTGCGGCGGAGTAGGCGAGCTGTCTGCCGTTCTCGTGATGGCAGCTGTGTCATCAGCTCACTCGGCGCAGTGTAATAGAATTCCGACGTCGCCCGACGCCAACACGCTCTGTCACGGCCATATCTCATGAGTGTCCGGCGGAGTGTCGGCTTGGCGCTGTCGGGCCACCAATGTAAGGTGGAAGGATGTGCATCCAAACTCCGGAGGCAGCGGTCACACGTAGCAGCGATCTCCCGCCGACGTGCGTCGTCCTACAGTCAGGAAACGTTCAGCGTCCACGGACCACGGCTGTGGTACGTGGGCTGTCGGGGGAGTGTGACCGAGCACACATACGCCAAAATGGCCGGTGCAGGCTGTCGGCCACAGTTCTGCGTCCCTTGTCGCAGCGTGAAGTCCCCGGGAGACGTTTATCCGGTCGATGCGGCTGGCAGAGTGTTCGGTGAAGTATGTGTAGCCGCGGCGGTCCCCGTGAAGGAGACGCCTCGTGTCGTGTAGCGCCGAATCTCGCACGAGTGGCCGTAGTGCTGGGCATGTGGAGTATTAAAATCGCCGCCTGTGATGTACTGTTCCGTATTCCCATGGAGCAATTTCGTCGGAATAAATTGTGATCCTTTCACTGCGACGAGATGACCCGGAGGGCGCGTAAACATTGACAATGCGGACTGCTCCCACCGTGACGGTAACACCTCATGCAGATGGCAGGTACGTGACTTCCGATGCCTCGATGCCTTCGCGCAATAGGATGGCGGTTCCGCCGACACCGTCGCTTTATGGGATGCTGTAGGCTGTGTATCCATAAATGCTGAATTGCAACTCTGCATGGAATTGAAAGAGGGTGATGTCCAGGTCCGCCGCCCGGAGAATATCATGGAACATGCGCGTTTTGATGACAGAATGTATGACGTTAACAATGACTGTGCTCTCACGGTGGGATTGGGACACCTTAAGGGGCTCCGGGACGCCCTATACTTGCAATGTTAAAATAACGCTTATAAATTACATCTTTCGTCACAAAGTATTTGAGGTAGGAAGTTGAAATTTTTACAGATTATTTATTGGAATATGGGCTACAACTTAACACAGGGATTATACAAAATTTTAGTTCAGTTATTAAAGATGATTTTTTTTCAATTGTAATGAAAATTCACAACATTTTTTTGCAATTTTTTATTTATATATTCAAAAATATACAGTTTTTTGGAAAAAGGCTGTGTTAAATTATGCAGAAGGTACTGTGAAACATTTACTGAAAGTTTGAAACAAATATGTTTGGAAGATCCTTAGAAAACATGTAATTAGTATGAGAAAATAAAAGTTTTGGGAATCGAGCGACAAAGATTGGATTAACTTTTTAGTGCATTGCAGGTCCATAGGATGGATTATCTTCATCCTCTGCAAACTCCTCCTCCAGCTTCCTCTTGTTCCTCCTCCTGTTTACTCTTGCTTGTATTTCTAGACTCTTTACAGCCCTGTCTGCAGCCCGAAGGCGTTCCTTGTCTAAAGCAAGTATCGCTCGTTATTGTGTTCGTAGATTTTGCTACCATTTTCTCCAGTTGCAGTTACTGCAACACTGTTCCGAAAGGTGGTCATGTATGAACACTTACCACATTTCAGTTGTATTTCAGTAGCAAGTCCTACGTGCTTTATTATGGAGAGTTCCAGACCAACTTCACTACAATGAATACATCTTACACAGTTTGAAAAAATTCCTTTAAGAACCGACATATCAAATATTTCATTCACATCCGATTCGCCCATAAAACACTCATAGTTTTCTCTCATTGAACCAAGCTTCTTCTGTGAAGTATTTTCTTTCCCACTTTGACTGCTATGGGCAGGTGTACTTGAGAGGTTAGGTTCACTCACTTGGTTATCGTCTTTATTGTTTACAGTAATAACACATATCTTTGGCTTTCCAACATTTCTCCTTTTCTTAAAAGCCTTCAGAGGATTTCTAAAAACTTTACTTTTACTCATTATTATACTTCAACAAAACAGAGACTCAAGAAACAGAATTAATTACGAATATTTTCGAGATAACGACAGAGTAAATAAACATGAAACAATCGACAATCACACCAGCGATATATATTGAACCATCACAGGTTAGCCACAACACATACTTTATCTCACATCACTAAACTGTACCTGATGAACACGGACGTTAATAATAACACCATTTGACAGCAGTTTAACAGCGCCACAGTGGGTCACGCCCATGTAGAACACATTTCAAAAAAAATTTAAAAATAGTTGTAGTCTTCGGAATTGAATAAATTATATATCTATTAAAAGGTAATAGTCTGCAGATTCAGAAAACGCAAGAAAGTAAAAATTGAACTTTTCATGATTTTGAGCCTTTCCGGAGCCCCTTAATGCGGAGTGTGTAGATACAAATGGCGGCCTCTCGGTAATAATGGGGTGGCTTGGCTACGCATCGTTGTGGAAGGTATCTTTAACGCAGCCTGTCTGCGGGTGTTAGGATCTCCCCATGTGGGGCGCAGGTCCCGTGTGGCGAAGAAGTGTGAAGCGTGTCTTGTGTGTCCCCGACCTCCATTTCATCATCGCAGTCACCGTGCGGGGAAGGGGTCAGTGACGGCGCGTCGTAGTGGGCATTCGGCTCCGACAGCTGGTCTTTGTCTTAAGGAGCTTCAGTCGTGGGAACATCTGGGGGTGGGTGAGGCCACCGTCCTGTACGTGGTGTCGGATGCCTGCCTTGGAGCGGTACTCGTAGAGTCTGTCGGCAACGACGCGTCAGAGACGGCGTCGGCAGCTTGATCCCTGCCTCCGCCCCGTTGGTCGTCTTCCGTGGAGAGGAGGCGTTTCTTATGACGCATCGGGGACCGTTGTTTCCGAGTCAGTGTGTCCGCTCCCGTCGAAGGGCTGGGGTCAGTACTTTCGGCCATGAGGCCGGCGTCCAGAACCGACGCCTCTGGTACGACGATGGTGGTGGTGGTGGTGGTGGTGGTGGCGGTGGTGGTGGCGGGCGTTGTGTCCTTCGAGGGCGTGCCGTCGTGCTGCGCCGCCGTCACGGCGTCGTCGGCGGCTGAGCTCGCGGTCGCGTGACACTGCAGCGTGGGCGCGCCATCTGTGCTCACCGGCCGCACGGCTTCCACGTACGTAAGCGGTACTGCGGTCGGCACATCCGTCTGTACTGGTTCCGCACGTGGCACCTGGACAGGGCGGCGCTGGAGGCAGTTGGATCGGACGTGGCCTTTCTGTCCACAGCCGGCACACGTCCACAGGTTGTCCGTCATAAACAATCATGGCTCGGCAACCTCCGATGAACGCTTACGACGGCACGTGTTTGCGGAGTTCGATGTGTACCTGTCGGACGTCATTGAGGACGCGGTAGGTTTAAAAGGTGTTCCACTTCTCTTCCGTGTAGTTTAGGACCGTTCCATATGGCCGCAACGCGTCCGTGACGAGCTCGGCCGGGTCTTCGAATGTCAGCTCGACTATGCGCATCTTACGCACTCTCATGCCCACGTTGTCCACAGTTACCGTGCTGACGTTACCGTCTGCATGGCGAAAGCGGTAGCCGTCGGTGGAACGTCGGACTAGGTTGTCACATGCCTCTTCGTTCTTCATCTTGAGGTAAGACAGATGTGTGCCTATCAGCTCGTGGAGACTGACATGCCTGTCGTCTCTCAAAAACTGTTCGATTTCATAAGCATTCGGACGCGCGTAGGAATCTTCGAACGTGAGTTTCACTGTCACCTGGCGGGAAGAGAACGCCATATCTAGTCAGAGCTATAAATCGTAACAACGAGTAAACAAACACGTTCGGAACGCTGCTCAGCGTGCCGCCCGTCCGAGCCGTGTCACGGCTAAATGCCGACTGCGACCATCTGAGCTACCCAAGCACGACTGACGACCCATCCTCACACCTTCAGTTCCGCCAGTACCTCGTCACTTACCTTCCAAACTTCACATAAGCTCTCCTGCGAACCTTGCAGAAACAGCACTCCTGGAAGAAAGGATATTGCGGAGACACGGCTTAGCCACAGCCTGTGGGATGGCTCCAGAATGAAATTTTCGCTCTGCAGCGGAGTGTGCGCTGATGTGAAATTTCCTGGCAGATTAAAACTGCGAAAGGTGAAGTCCCGAGTTCGAGTCTCTGTCCCACACACACAGTTTTAATCCGCCAGGAAGATCCACATCAGCGCACACTCCGCTGCAGAGTGAAAATTTCATTCTGGAAATTGTTCTCTTGAAGTTCAATGTTCAGCATATACAAAAGTACACTTCCATCAGGGACCTGGATAGCTCTTTAGTCCTTCTCTATGATTTTGACCGCTTTAGCTGATGTCACGAACTGGGGCACGGTGCTACCATGCTCGCCTCCATTTTGACCTCCATGTGAGCGCTCTGCAGTGCTGAGAGAGTAGCGTGGTTTTTCATCAGCCTCTCCCATTCGTCGTTGTGGATTGCAGTGAGACATCGGAAATTTCTGTGGTATCTGTTTGCCGACTTTGACTTGGCGTCACGTTCTTTGGATCATTTCACAATTCCTCTGTTCACAGGTTCCGTGGAGAACCTAAACATTTGTTATCTTATTACTCCACTCACTACGTAAACCCGTTTTAGAAAGTTTGTGTCTAGTCGAGCAAGTTCATGCAGAAAAGTCGACTGAACATAAAAAGATAGGATGCCCTCGCCTTGCAGATAATGAATGCCTTGTTTCGACCCTTCTATGCACCAAAATGCGAGGGTTAGAATCGCGCTTGCAGCGAACATCTCTCGCCGGTTGTCTGCGTCCGCCACCATCAGCAATCGCAGTTTCCCCCGGGAAATCTTGCGCCTGATAGCGGCATTTGCCGTGCGCCCTACATGGCGAATGGCGTGACGTCATAAGCGAAACTACGATTCTGCAAGTGCAGCACGGGTCAGAACGTCCCCGCTTAACGATTCAGCTTTACGGACCCACGTGCTGTGTATGAATGGCTCGCGCAGCAGTCTGTCCGGATACTTGTGCATACAGTAAATTTAACAACTTACGAAATCGATCCTTTTCTTTCCCGTGCCATCATACAGAAATTACTTTTTGCAAAGATACTAGGATACTCCGAAACGAAATTTACTTGTCGAAGCTGTGATTTTCAGTTCGAAGACTAGCTTCATCAATCTCTGCACGCTACGTCTACATCTACATCAACACTCCGCAAGCCACCTTACGGTGTGTGTCGGAGGGTACTTCTAGTCCCACAACTTGGTCCTCCCTTCCCTGTTTTATTCGCGAATGATGCATTGGAAGAATAATAATAAATGAAGTGTGACTAGGGCCTTCCGCTGGGTAGACCGTTCGCCGGGTGCAAGTCTTTCGATTTGACGCTACTTCGGCGACTTGAGCGTCGATGGGGACGAAATTATGATGATTAGGACAACACAACATTCAGTCCCTGAGCGGAAAAAAGCTCCGACCCAGCCGGGAATCGAATCCGGGCCCTTAGGATTGACATCCTGTCGCGCTGACGAATGAGCTACCGGGGGCGGACATTGGAAGAATGACTATCGGCTAGCCTCTGTATTAGCTCTAATTTCTCGGATATTCTCGTTGAGGTATTTCGCGAGACATAGGCGGGACAAACTTATGTTGTCCGACTCTTCACCGAAAGTGCTCTCTCGAAATTCCAATAGTAAGCCTCTCCGTGTTGCATATCGCCTCTCTTGTACCGTCTGCCACTGGAGTTCGTTGAGCATCGTGATGAAGCTCTCGCGTCGACTAAACGATCCTGTGGCGAAATGCGCTACTCATAGTTGGATCTTTTCTATCTGTTCTGTCACTTCTAACGAGTAATGGCCCCAGATTGATGAATAATACTTAAGAATCGTTCGAATAAGAGCCTTATAAGCCACTTCTTTGGTGGATGAATTACGTTTTATTCAGATTCCTCCTATGAATCTCAATCTCGCACCCGCTTTTCCTATTAATTTGTTTATATGGTCATTTGTTCAAAATGGCTCTAAGCACTATGGGTTTAACGTCTGAGGTCATCAGTCCCCTAGACTTAGAACTACTTAAACCTAACTAACCTAAGGACATCACACACATCCATGCTCGAGGCAGGATTCGAACCTGCGACAATAGCAGCAGCACGGTTCCAGACTGAAGCGCCTAGAACCGCTCGTTCACAGCGGCCGGCTATATGGTCATCTGTGCTCCGGAAAAATACTCGTGGATAACTTACTATAATTTCCAACAATTTGTCATCAGTAGCACAGTTGTATAATAGTGGATTTTTTTCCCTATGTGTGCGCGAGATGTTACACTTATTTTCGTTCCTGGTCAACTGGCATTCAAACCTCTACAGGTTCTCCTGCAAACCGATACTGTCTTCTGACATTTCTAACTTCTTGTAAACTGCGGCGTCGTCTGCTAACAGTTTTAAAGAGCTTCAGACACATTACACTAATACATACACGGTAAATAGTAACGCTCCTATCACACCTCCTTCGGGTACCCCGAAATTACCTTTACATCTATCGATTTTGTTCCATTAAGAGCTACGTGTTGAATTCTGTCTGCAAGGGAGCCTTGAATCCAGTAGCTAATCTGCTCAGATGCTCAATAAGCTCGTCTTTTTTTCCCACTGAACATCAATGCTGGACAGTGTCAAATGATTTTCTGAAGTCGAGGACCACGGCACAAACCCGAGCGCCGATTTCTACAGCGCTGTGGACCTTATGGACAAGCAGAGCGAGCTGAGTTTCACATGATCTGTGTTGGCGGAATCCATGTTGATTTTCACAGAGGACTTTTCGTTCTTAAAAACGTCATAATACAGGAGCATAAAACTTGTTCCATAATTCAGTCAGAATTAGAGTGTAATCGGCAAACCTGTAAGTTAAAGTTTCATCTCCCAAAATTTTAATTTCGTTCCAGAATTTCTCCTTGGTTTTCTTCACTATTTTATCAGTGTACGAACTGAACTAAATTGGCGTTAGACTACAAACCTGTGACACTCCCTTCTCAACTGCTGCTTCCATTTCATGTCGATCATCCTTTACCACTGCACACTGATTTCTGTAACAAGTTGTAGATAAGCTTTCACTTCCTGTATTTTATCCCTCGTATCTTCAAATTTTGAAAAAGAAAAACATTTCTGTTAATGTCGTCTAAACCCTTTCCTAAATCTGCAAATCCTACGAATGTATGTTCACCTTTATTCAACCTATCTTCTAAGATAGGTAGTAGGGTCAGCATTGCCTCACTTCTTCCTGCATTTCACTGAAAGCCAAAATGATATTCACCGAGATCGCCTTTTTTACATGTCGTAATTCTGTAGAAATTCCGCACGCCTGGGAAAATAAATAGAGAATATACGGAAGGATCGACAACAAATGTAGTTTGGGAAAGTCTGAGCCCATGATGTAAAAAGTGTCAATAGTAAATCAGACAGACACGAAAGTATTGAACAATAGCATAAATGAGATTAGCGACAATTTTAGCATCAAACTAGGCGTCTATGTTGCAAACAAAGTAAAGGACTTTTGCCACCATGGAAAATAGGAACTGCTCGGTGGATAAGGCTAAGAGGACTCGTAAACATACTAGCACAAGTGAAAAGATCTTTTCTCACAAAAAATGCCTACTACTACCAAACACAGACCTCAGTTTGAGAAAAACCATTCTGAAAATGTAAGTCTCGAACATTCTGTGCCTGCGGAGTAATCGAATATAACTGGGATGTGGTGTTGCGCAACGATTCTGAAAACAGAGTGGATGATAAGAGACGAAAGATTAGATTCTCTGCTACTCCACTGATGCAATGAGTGTGTGGAAGTTCTTCTCTGAGATGAATAGTAAAGGAGAGGTAGTCGTGGCAAGCTTTATCAAACCAGTCAGAGGGGTGAAGGCAAAAAATTAAATTTGGCGAACATGTCACTTAATATATGGAAAGAACAGTTATGGGGATGAGAACCACCTATCTGTCAGAGGGGTGGGGGTGGGAATGAAAATGCAGTGTAAGTGACGACGCGCGAATATTCATACTGCAGCCATCCATTATTTGAGGATGAGAGCACTCAGTTGCAACAAGCTGTACACACAAACTTTTTTTCGCTGACGACCCCCATTACATGATGAAAAGAAAAAAAGTTTAATGCTTATTACATATTAGCTGCCAACGGCCTTACCGCAGTGGTAACATCTGTTTCCGTCAGATCACCGAAGTTAAGCGCTGTCGGGCTGGGCTAGCTCTTGGATGGGTGACCGGTCTGCCCAGCGCTGTTGGCAAGCGGGGTAAGCGCAGTCCTTGTGAGGCAAACTGAGGACCTACTTAACTGAGAAGTAGCGGCTCCGGTCACGAAAACTGGCAACGGCCGGGAGAGCGGTGTGCTGACCTCATGCCCCTGCATATCCGCATCCAGTGACGCCCCTGAGCTGAAAGGATGTCACGGCGGCCAGTCGGTACGGTTTGTCTTTCGAAGGCCTGTTCGGACGGAGTACATATTCGCTGTTCATGCAGTGAAGCTGCCACATGAAGCAAGACGTATTAATATACTACTTTTTTGGCAACTAACTGTATTCTCAACACGTTTTGCAGACAGTATACGCATACACCAATGAATGTCCCTGCAAAATTATATCATTGCACGACAAAATACTTCAGGAGATACGACGTCATCAACATGGGGATGCGTGTAAAATGTTCATCATCATGCATGATGTTCTAATTTGTTATTTCTGTACTACTAACTCCATTCACAATTTTTCGCAGGCGATATATATGTACTCGATGTACCTGCAAAACTGTATCATTGTGCTGCACATGGCTCAGGAGATACGACGTAATTAACATTGGGCTGTGTGAAAATGCAACTCTAGAGCGGAATTTGCTAGAAATACAGGTGAAATAAGTGTATAAATACGAGTAAAATGTATTAAGTGTATGTAAAATATATTTGATATGTCCATACAGGGGCAAAGCCAAGAGTAAAAAGCTCATCTTAAACCCCTGAAACGATTTCATCCAAATTTTGTACTCTATTGGTTACGCTTGGTTAGTTGGTTGATTCGCGGGAGAGGACCAATCAGCGCGATTTAGGGAAGTCATGGAAAATCTAAATTAAGATCGCCAGACTCGGGTTTGAACTGTCGTCCTCTCGAATGCGAATGCAGTGTGCTAACTACTGCAACACCTCTCTCCGTTTTGTTACGATCTGGAAATAAATGCTGTGAGAAGTAAGAACTACCAGCCTGCTATTGGGGTGAGCACGATAACATGGAGAGAGAAGGGGAGAGAGCAGACAAGGCGCAAGGACTAGATCGACATATGGAGAAGGAATGAGGAGATGGAGAGAGAATGGGAGGGGGAAGTGAACAGGAAGAGAGAGGGAGAGTGAAGGAGATGGATAGAGAAAGGGAAGAGGGGGAGATGGGCAGGGACATGGTGAGCAAGAGGTAGTCAGAGAGAGGGGAAGGAAGAGATGAACAGGGAGAAGGGTAGAAGTGAATGGACAGAGAAAAAGGTAGGAGCAGTTGGCAGAGAAAGGAAAGGGGAGGAGTAGGACTGTGAGATGAGGAGGAGGAAATGAAACAGATAGAGAGATAGAGGAGGAGGAGACTGAATTAAAGGGGGAGGAGTACCTTGACAGAGGGGGAAGGATCATGTAGACAGAGTAGGGAGGAACAGATGGACAGAGAGAGGGGTAGAAGCGGAGAGTGGGGGTGAAAGGGATGGACAGAGAAAGGGAGTGGAGAAGGTGGACAGAGAGAGGGAGGGTGGATGGAGGAGATGTAGTAATATAAGACTGCAATAAATACATACCCAGACTATGCCGGGGACTCAGCTAGTCTGTAAATAAATAAAACCAGCTTACAGTCTGTTCTGATTTCATAACTACAGTTGCTTAATTATCAAACAAATTTGTGTAGGACTAGAACTGAGACCGGAACCGCAGGGCAGTTTCTTCTGACTGAGCTACCAGGGAACTCCTCGCAGGACGGCTAAGTGGCCCTGGTTCCTCTCCCTGTCTGCCAAACTCCTCTGCTCTTCTATCACGACGCTGTGGTAGCCTCCTACTAAGAGGCTTAGGAGTTTAACTCACCACAGCTTCCGTCTCGTGGAGTTTCAGAACAATAGGTAGGAGTAGGCAGCAAGTTGAAGCTATGAGGCGGTTAGGGAGAGGAGCAAGTCATCCGAGAGGAACATCGTTAAAACAACAGACACTTGTTCGGTTGGCCACTAAAATACTGAAATATACTGGTGGAATGAAACTGTATGCCTCACCAGAACTCGAGCCAGGAACTTTGCATTCAATAAGCAATCTCTTACCTCCTTTTCTTCCTTATATGTTTCTTCTTCCTTTTTCTTCAGCAGTTGTGTGCAGATGTCGCATGACTCCTCTGAAATTCTATCGGTGAGAACTGCACTCAGTTTCGGTTTTTTTAAATTTTTTATTTTTGTTTTAATATTATGGAGGGTGGCCAGTCTTCTGACCAAACACGCTGAGCTACGATGTGGATTGTCTACTTGGCTACCCAGTCACAGCTCACATACCCCTCACAACTCTAGTTACTACCTCTTCAGAACAAAATTCTTCTTGACAGATTCAAATCTACTTATAACCAAGAATGTCTCAGTAAACGAGAATGTAACGTACCGTAACGATTACGGTACTTAATGGCAGCAGCTCAATGTATTCTCATAACTAATGTGCCTGGCTTAATTGATTTGTGTTATAATTATTAATTCGCAAGTGGAACGTTGTGAATGGGGCCTTCGGCGGAGAACCGTTGAACTATAAAATTGTAAATGCCTTGGCAGCCATTTCGTGACGTACTGCCCGTAGGTAATCTGTCGGGATCTCCGTCGAATGGTTTTTGTGACGTTTCACCAGCCCGAGTGATCAGCATTCCTTGTATTGCTGCAGGCGGACTGGAGTGGAGCCTACGTCCGAAGTTATACACTATCTTATCAAAAGTATCTGGACACCTGTTAGTGGACTTTAATATGGGTTGTGTCCACCCTTCGCCTTCATCCTTTTCAGACTAAAATTTGTTCTAGAGGAGGGAAAACTTTCCTTTAGTTGTTATGCTCTTAGGTGATTTTACTAACGAATTTTGGATGCAACACTTATCCAAAAACATGTAAATGCTTCCAAAATATACTTTGAATACTGGGCTTTTTTACGGGCGAAAATAACTAATTTGGATATACTCACTGTTGTATTAAATAAACTAATCATTCGATGATTACCATGCAAAATAACAACAATAATATTCAATTACTGTTGGTTATCCGCCTTAAGCTGATTACAGTTTAACTAAAGAGACTCATTTGGCTTTTATTTGTAAAGTATCATCCGTGGTTATTCTGCAGATTGGATACATACGTTTGGACATTTTTGGTTGTTTTAGGTTAAAAACAGCGTTTTGTCTATAAAGTTGGTGTGCTGTATATTCTGCTTCTGCCCTCCTTGCTAGCAGCGGTGGGCGTCTAAAGACTTCGATTCACATATTCACTTGGTAGTTTATGCCGTTCTGCAGTATTTTTTGCCCTCCATTATTTACATTTCTGTTTTTTAAACTGTTTCTCACTCCGCACCGTAACAATGTTTATGTCTGTTCGTCTGTTTTCGTTAATGCTGTGAATGTAGCCAGCCTGTGAAACTGTGTCTGTGCGGTGTGTGTGTGTGTGTGTGTGTGTGTGTGTGTGTCTAAAGTAGAGAAAGTGTCTTGTATCTTAGGCAGCGATATGAGAGGAGATTGGTGGAAGACGGGGGGTGGGTTGATTACATTTTCTTTTCGGGGAGGGGGCGGGAATAGGCCTGATTGGTGATTACAGGATAGAATCTGGGTTCAAATGACTCTGAGCACTATGGGACTCAACTGCTGAGGTCATAAGTCCCCTAAAACTTACAACTAATTAAACCTAACTAAGGACAACACACACATCCATGCCCGAGGCAGGATTCGAACCTGCGACCGTAGCCGTCACGCGGTTCCAAACTGTAGCGCCTAGAACCGCTCGGCCACTCTGGCCAGCTAGAATCTGGGAGGAGATGGTAATCTAAAATGGAGCCTGTGGTTATATGTGTATATTTAATGTTATATTAAGTGGTCAGTCAGTTTAAAAAATGTGTGGTTTACCAAGCTGGTCTGATCATTTATCAGTTGTTTCTTTTCTCTTGTGGTTTCTTTTACGTAGTTTTCTTGTGAGGTGAGTAGGTGGTTTTATTTTAGTTGTTTATCCTCATGATTTCCATATCTGTGTCTCTGGTGTACCTAAACACACACACACACACACACACACACACACACACACACACACACACACACACACACAAAGTAGTTTCACACGTTGGCAACACTCACAAAATGATGACCGCAAACAAACGAACAGACATAAACCCTGTTTCTGTGCACAGTAAAAAATAGTTTACACAACTGAATTGTAAATATTGCAGCGAAAGAAATACTGAAAAATGACAAAAACGGCCAAGTGCATATGTGAATCGAAGACTTTCGACGTCAACCGCTGCCAGCAAGGAGGGAAGGAGCAGAATATGTAGCACACCACCTTAATAAATAAAACGCTGTTTATAAACTAAAATAACTAAAAATGTACAAACGTATGTATCCACTTTGCAGAATAACTACGGAAGATGCTTTATAAATAAAAGCGAAACGCGCGTGGAGTAATACTCTTTAATTAAATTGCAGTCACCTCAAAAGGGATAACCAATAGTAACTGATTTTAACAGCTGCTGCGGAAGATGGTTATACAAACAAACGAATAATAATATTCATTTACAGAGTGGAATATAACTAACAAACACTTCTGTGTATTCTGGGGCCACAAGCTGCTGTGCATTGCTACATTCACTTACCGATATTTTTATAGTGAAGACCAACAGTTGGCAGCACTTGCACATTATAAAAACGTTGAATGTTCTAAAATGTGGACATGAAGTTTTCACTGGAGAAAATAAAGGACAGTAAAATTTAAAGTACAAAATTGTACCCAATGGGCCTGAAATGGTTGTGACAACTTGAACTCTGCTACAGACACTTTCCGTGAGGTGTCTGAATGTCTGTGGAGGGATGGCAGCGCATTCTTCCTCAACAGCCGAAACCGGCGAGGGTTTGCACTGAGTTCAGTTCGGTACTCTGGACAGGGCAGTCCATTTCAGAAGTGTTACTGTACACAAAGCATTGCCTCACGGACGGTGCTTTACGACAGTGTGCCTTGTCACGCTGATACAGCCATGACTCAACTGTTCCTCTACTAAACACAGTAGACAATGACGCAAAGTATGTTCATTTTCTTCCGTATTTAGCGTTTACTTAATCTCAGTAAGGAGACCACACCCTAACCACGAAAAAGACGCCACAACACGTCACTATTTGCGCTACACATGGTATCAGCTAACATTGTCCAGGCTGAACCAAAACTTTTCCATTGGTTAGCTACAGTGTACAGCTGGATTCATAACTCCAAATCACTTGTTCCCAGTCACCCAATGCATAGTGCGTCGTTGTTTACATCACCTCGACCGTCGCTCAGCACTGATTACAGAAATGCGCGGCGTATGAGGGGCTGCTTCACCACTGTACCCGTTAATTTTAACCACCTACACAATGTAATTGTGCTGTCTGGAGAGTTGGTAGTACTTTGAACTCACTACCGACTCCTTCTCCTGATTTCACGCGATTTTCCAGAACCTCCCTCCGCAATGCTCGACGGTCGTTGTCCATCAGTACACAAGGTGTGCCTGATCTTGGTTTAGATGTCGTTGTTCCCTCACGTTTCCAGTTCACAATCACATCACCAACAGTCCACTTTGCCAGCTTTAGACAGGCTGAAATGTCCCTAATGGATTTGTTACTGAGGTGACATCCAGTGACTGGTACATTTTTCAAGTCACTGTGCTATCTTGGCCGACCTACTCTGCTGTCAACACTTCTCTGAAGACAACGCAACAACCCCCTCCCTTTTTATAAAAGCAAGTACGCTTCCCGTGGCGTGTAGTAATCAGTTCTGCATTACTTAGGGGGGCCGGTTTACTTACCACATTAGCATCAGATGGCTTTCACCTGGTTCTTACAGCTGTAATTATTCCCTTGGTACCTGGTAAGGTGTGGGAATCCATGCTCTATTTATGTTCTTATCTGTTGTTGAAAGTAGTGTGATGCTTTCGAGTCGGATGTTGGCATGGCATGTATGAGGGTTATTCGGAAAGTAAGGAACGATCGGTCGCGAAATGGAAAATGCAGCGAAAATCTGATGAAGCTTTGCACAGAAGTGTTGGGCACTGTGTTTAGTACGCCTGTCGACCGCATCATTTCGCTCTTTACAGTTCTGAGCGCACAGTGAGTACGTAAAGATGACAAGACATTAGCGTTTCCCGCCAAGTATGAAGGTGTGGAGAAAGATTTTACCTGAAGCTATGCAATCCACATAACATAACTGTCATGCAGTTCGTTCTGCACGACAGTTCTCGGCCGCACTCTGCAGGGGCAGTGAAGATGCTTCTGCAGCGTTTTCGATGGGAAGTGTTTGATTACCCACAATACAGCCCATAATTGGCTACCCCTGAGGTTCATCTCTGCTCAAATGAACCGCTGGCAATGAAGACAATATTTTGACACAGACAACGAGCTGCCGTCCAGAGTAGAAAATTGTCGAAAATCCACATAACATAACTGTCATGCAGTTCGTTCTGCACGACAGTTCTCGGCCGCACTCTGCAGGGGCAGTGAAGATGCTTCTGCAGCGTTTTCGATGGGAAGTGTTTGATTACCCACAATACAGCCCATAATTGGCTACCCCTGAGGTTCATCTCTGCTCAAATGAACCGCTGGCAATGAAGACAATATTTTGACACAGACAACGAGCTGCCGTCCAGAGTAGAAAATTGTCGAAAAACACTGGCAGCTGTCTTCTGTAACGAGGGAATTGAAAAGTTGGTGCAACAGTACGACAGGTGTCTAAGTCTAAGCGGCTACTGTATAGAGAAGTAGCTGGAAGGTGTAGTTAACCGTTGCAAATAAAACAGTTTTGATTTTCACTGTGGTTTCCATTTCGCGACCTATCGACTCCGTCAAGTATGTAGACGACCTGGTGGTGCTCGCCAAAAATCAGAGACAGCTGCAACACATGATGAACAACTTGGCGGAAACGGGAAGAAAATACGGCATGGAAATCAACATCGAAAAATCAAAAGTGATACGCAGAACAAAACGCGAGAAACACTTGAAGATAACTGTTGACAATCGGGAACTGGAAAACGTGAATCAGTTCAAGTACCTGGGAAGTTTTATCACAACGGATGCCCACTGCACCAACGAAATCCGAGCAGGAATCGCCATGGCCAAAGCTGCTTTCAACAAGAAGAAGACAATGCTGTCCAGCAAGTTGAGTTTGGCATTGAGGAAAAAACTGATAAAGTGCTTCATTTGGAGCATTGCACTGTATGGAGCAGAGACATGGACCATGAGAGAGAAGGAGAAAAAAATACTTAAAGAGCTTTGAAATGTTGTGCTGGAGGAGAGTGGAAAAAATCAAGTGGACAGATCGCCTAAAAAATGACGATGTACTGGGAAGAGTAGGAGAGAAGTATTCTGCGTACAATTCTTCAAAGGAAGGCCAACTGGATTGGACATGTACATAGACACGAGGGACTCATACATGATGCCATCGAAGGGAAACTCAGAGGAAACGCACGACGAGGAACAACAACATCTGGACGACATGAAAGATGGAAGGAGATACAATAGACTGAAGGAAGAAGCTGAAGACGGGGAACAATGGAATCAGAAATTCTCCTTAGGAAGACGTGGACCTGCCACTAGCCAGAATACTACATAATAAATAATAATAATCGTTCCTTACTTTCTGAATAGCTCTCGTATATGCAGGGTGATACAGCTGTCCCACCTGCTGGGTTTTATGCAATCCGCAACACCTTCAGACGCCGTCTGCAATATTTTTATATTCTCTCGCTTGCTATTCTCAAACGACTAGCCGTACAGAAAAAATTAACACGACCTTTTTGTAAGAAATTAAGCGTACGTCTTCGCTAGAGGTAGTAATTTTCGAATTATGAAACACGTACAAAAGAGACCTTAAAGCGCGTTTTCCTTGAGTAACTCCATCGAAAACGTATCTCAGTACAAGATTTAACTACATAAAATTTTCTAGGTAAAAGCTATGCCCAGTTTACCTGTAGGACTAAGAGTTTGCGGGTAGCAAGTGCGAGAGTATAAATGTCGCAAGTTTAGGGGCAGCTGAATTGTCCTGTCTAACGTACGGCTGCAGGCTCGACTATAGCTCGCCAGAAGCAATGGTGGATGAATCTTTAACGATGCCTGCCACTCGTGCTGGCGAAACGTCATGACAGTCAATTAACGACCGTCGGCTGAAGATTCCGCGACGAGAGTCAAGAGGCTACGCGACAGCTGGTTAACAGCTGTGTATCGGTGGCTCTGTTGCGAGACGGAGCAACTGTTTGCTACGGCCCAGCTGCCGCACTCACCCGGCATCATCGCGATGGGTCTGCCTCTCTCGGCTCCACAAAGTGGAACTCGATGGGCGGGAACTCCACTCCAGATTACCATAAAATTTAACATGGAGGGAAAACAGGTACTCGGGAAGAAACGACTTCGATCGGTTAACCCTTTTCTGTTTTCCGAGACTTACTGCGGCAAAGTAACTACACTCCTGGAAATGGAAAAAAGAACACATTGACACCGGTGTGTCAGACCCACCATACTTGCTCCGGACACTGCAAGAGGGCTGTACAAGCAATGATCACACGCACGGCACAGCGGACACACCAGGAACCGCGGTGTTGGCCGTCGAATGGCGCTAGCTGCGCAGCATTTGTGCACCGCCGCCGTCAGTGTCAGCCAGTTTGCCGTGGCATACGGAGCTCCATCGCAGTCTTTAACACTGGTAGCATGCCGCGACAGCGTGGACGTGAACCGTATGTGCAGTTGACGGACTTTGAGCGAGGGCGTATAGTGGGCATGCGGGAGGCCGGGTGGACGTACCGCCGAATTGCTCAACACGTGGGGCGTGAGGTCTCCACAGTACATCGATGTTGTCGCCAGTGGTCGGCGGAAGGTGCACGTGCCCGTCGACCTGGGACCGGACCGCAGCGACGCACGGATGCACGCCAAGACCGTAGGATCCTACGCAGTGCCGTAGGGGACCGCACCGCCACTTCCCAGCAAATTAGGGACACTGTTGCTCCTGGGGTATCGGCGAGGACCATTCGCAACCGTCTCCATGAAGCTGGGCTACGGTCCCGCACACCGTTAGGCCGTCTTCCGCTCACGCCCCAACATCGTGCAGCCCGCCTCCAGTGGTGTCGCGACAGGCGTGAATGGAGGGACGAATGGAGACGTGTCGTCTTCAGCGATGAGAGTCGCTTCTGCCTTGGTGCCAATGATGGTCGTATGCGTGTTTGGCGCCGTGCAGGTGAGCGCCACAATCAGGACTGCATACGACCGAGGCACACAGGGCCAACACCCGGCATCATGGTGTGGGGAGCGATCTCCTACACTGGCCGTACACCACTGGTGATCGTCGAGGGGACACTGAATAGTGCACGGTACATCCAAACCGTCATGGAACGCATCGTTCTACCATTCCTAGACCGGCAAGGGAACTTGCTGTTCCAACAGGACAATGCACGTCCGCATGTATCCAGTGCCACCCAACGTGCTCTAGAAGGTGTAAGTCAACTACCCTGGCCAGCAAGATCTCCGGATCTGTCCCCCATTGAGCATGTTTGGGACTGGATGAAGCGTCGTCTCACGCGGTCTGCACGTCCAGCACGAACGCTGGTCCAACTGAGGCGCCAGGTGGAAATGGCATGGCAAGCCGTTCCACAGGACTACATCCAGCATCTCTACGATCGTCTCCATGGGAGAATAGCAGCCTGCATTGCTGCGAAAGGTGGATATACACTGTACTAGTGCCGACATTGTGCATGCTCTGTTGCCTGTGTCTATGTGCCTGTGGTTCTGTCAGTGTGATCATGTGATGTATCTGACCCCAGGAATGTGTCAATAAAGTTTCCCCTTCCTGGGACAATGAATTCACGGTGTTCTTATTTCAATTTCCAGGAGTGTAGAACGTCAAAAGCTCTGATTGGTTGTATTTCTTTGCTCTCTCTGTCTGTTTATGTTCGTATTTACGGAATATAAAATACTTATGCTCCTATATCAAGTACACTCTAACACAAATAAAAGCGCGAAGACATTACCCGAATGGGACGGAAATCCACAGAGGTGATTTACACGTGTAGACAAACAAATCATCACAGTTTCAGGAAAATTGGAGAATTTATTCAAGAGAAAGATATTCACAAATTCAGAAAGTCAATAACGTGTCGTTTCACCTCTGGCCCTTTTGCATGCAGTTATTTGACTTGGCATTGATTGAGGGAGTTGTTGGATGGCCCCCTGCATTTACATGGATACTCAGCAAATCACATTTAAGTCCGTGGCAGAGGGTTCATGCAACCACCTTCACAATTGTCTATTATTCTAATCTCGTACAGCGCGCGGAAAGAATGAACTCCTATATCTTTCCGTAGGAGCTCTGATTTCCCTTAGTTTAGCTTGGTGATCGTTCCTCCCTATGTAGGTCAGTGTCAACAAAATATTTTTGCATTCGGAGGAGAAAGTTGGTGATTGGAATTTCGTGAGAAGATTCGGTCGCAACGGAAAACGCCTTTCTTTCAATGGTCTCCAGCCGAAATCCTGTACCATTTCTGTGGCACTCTCTCCCATATTTCGTGATAATACAAAATTTGCTGCTTTCTTTGAACTTTTTCGATGTACTCCGTCAGTCCTATCTGGTAAGGATCCCACAACGCGCAGCAGTATTCTAAAAGGGGGCGGACAAGCGTAGTTTAGGCAGACTCCTTAGTAGGTCTGTTACATTTTCTAAGTGACCTGCGAATAAAACGCAGTCTTTGTTTAGCCTTCCCCACAACATTTTCTATGTGTTCCTTCCAATTTGAGTTGATCGTAATTGTAATACCTAGGTATTTAGTTGAATTTACGGGTTTTAGATTAGACTGATTTATCGTGTAACCGAAGTTTAACGAGTTCCTTTTAGTAGTCGTGTGGATGACCTCACACTTTTCGTTATTTAGGGTCAACTACCACTTTTCGCACCATTCAGATATCTTTTCTAAATCGTTTTGCACTTTGTTTTGATCTTCTGATGACTTTATTAGTCGATAAACGACAGCGTCATCTGCAAACAATCGAAGACGGTTGCTCAGATTGTCTCCCAAATCGTTTATATAGATAAGGAACAGCAAAGGGTCTATAACACTACCTTGGGGAACGCCTGAAATCACTTATGTTTTACTCCACGACTTTCCGTCAGTTACTACGAACTGTGATCTCTCGGACAGGATATCGCAAATCCAGTCACATAACTGAGACGATATTCCATAAGCACGCTATTTCACTACGAGCCGCTTCTGTGGTACAGTGTCAAAAGCCTTCCGGAAATCCAGAAATACGGAATCGATATGAAGTCCCTTGTCAATAGCACTCAACAGATATCGTGCGAAAGTCTGTCCAATTGGCGCGATAGAGCTGCAATATCCCGAGCTGCTTGGAGGGCTCTGTTCATAATGCTCCAGCTCCAGACTTTCTCAGTTGGGGGGGAGATTCAGCGACCTCGCTGGCCCACTGGCCAAGATAGCTTTTCAAAAGCACGAAAACAAACAGTAGAAAGTCTCGTCGTGTGTCGGTGGGTATTATCTCGCTGAAAAGTAAGCCCAGGATGGCTTGCCATCAAGGGCAACGAAACGGGACGCAGGATATCGTCTGCATGCCATTGTGCTGCAAAAGTACCGCGAATGACAACCAGAGGGGTCCTGCTACGAAAAGAAATGGCTCCCCAGACCACCACTCCTGTTTGTCGGCCCGTATGGCGGGCGACAGTCTGGTCGGTATCCTACTGCAGTCCGAGGCGTCTCCAGCCACGTCGTCGCCGGTCATCGGGGCTCAGTTCGAAGTGGGACTCTTGATCGTAGACAGTTCTACTGCAACCAATAAGATTCCACGCCGAAGGCGTGCCTGGTGACGCCCCGTACAGTGCTAGGACACGAACCTTACTGTCGTCTGCCCCAAGGCCTGGCAACGTGAAGTAATTGTTTGGGTTGACATTTCTCTACATAGTAGGATCCTTTTGGTTGCCATTCGTGGCATCCTTACAGTACAACGGTACGTCGACGATATTCTGTGCCCAGTTTTATTGCGTTGCCCCTCATGGCAAGCCATCCTGGACTTACATCTGAGCAAGATCACGCCCACCCACACACGGCGAAAGTTTCTACTGCTTGTCCTCGTGCGTTAGTCTTTTCCAATGCCTTGGCCAACAAGGTCGCGGGATCTCTCCCCAGTTGAGAGCTTTTGTAGCATTATGGCCAGGGACCTCCGACCATCTCTGGATTCTGACGAGCCAACGCACCAGTTGGACAGAATTTGGCACCATATCCTTCAGGAGGACTTCCAACAACACTGTCAATGAGTGTCAAGCCGAGTAGCTGCTTGCATAAGGGACAGAAGTGGACCAACGCGTTATTACTTGCTCAATTTGTGAAGCCCTTTCCCTTGAATAAATCCTCCAATTTCTTTTGAAATTGGGTCAAATGGCTCTGAGCACTATGGGACATAGCTTCTGAGGTCATCAGTCCCCTAGAACTTAGAACTACCTAAACCTAACTAACCTAAGGACATCACACACATCCATGCCCGAGGCAGGATTCGAACCTGCGACCGTAGCAGTCGCGCGGTTCCAGGCTGTAGCGCCTAGAACCGCCCTGCCACTCCGGCCGGCCTTTTGAAATTGTAATCATTTGTATATGTAACATCACATCTACCCAGCTCCGTCCCATTCCGATAAATTCTTCGTAGTGCACCATTTTTTAAGTGTATTACTTCGTCTGTTACAGTGTATTTTAATCACCTTTTTCATCATTAGCTGGATCAAATTTCTTGAAGGAAGTCGTTTTCATGCATGCGGCTGTTTTAAAAATTTCAAACGAGCGTAATATTTAACTGAAGACTAGAAAATTTCCCGCCCTTGGAAATTATAAACCAACATCCCATATAAGGTCAACTATATGCTCTCTCTTAGCACCGCCTCAAGATCCTTAAAGTACGTGTGTTGGTGTCTGATGTTTCAATGCTTCTATATGGATCTTGGTATGTTAACAGACGGAAAGATGTAACGTAATTTTTGTGCTACGCTGCTTCGTAATTCCCAAAGGGAGAAAATTAGCAAATCTGCAATGAAATAAAGTTTTCCTCTCAAGTAAAAAACAGTCTCACGTAGAAAAATGACGAGATAATAATGTTAACAGCGACGTAAAAGTACTGAATCGAGGCAACATGTGACGCATAATGTAGATATCGAGATTAGTAACAGTATCTGCGTATGTTTGTATGTTTTATCCTCCGATAGGGAGAATTTATGCATATGAAATAAGATAAAAACAAATACGTAACAGACAATAGGGGAACATTGAATAGCGGAGAGAACTTGAAAGACCGCATTAAAATTATCGGCACATGACACTTTAGAATGCAGCATGAACCACTCTAACTCATCTACCATCACCAACAACAAAAAAAGAACGGAAAAACAAAAAATAGCATGAAAAGGAACAAATTAACTAGGAACCTAAAAACATTGCTTGCGTTCTTCGTGAGAAAGAAGGCTTAATACAGAAGCCAAGTTACACTGTACTCTTCAACCATATTGTCGGATATAACATGACGTTCATTACATCCTGATAGTGACCAAAAAGCTACTATCAGTGTAACCAAATTCAAGGCAGTGCAAACTTAGTACCCGAAATTGATCAAAACTCACCAAATCGTACTAAGCGAAGCAGATACATACATGTAACTCAAAACTGAATCACTGGAAGTAGCATTTACAAAAAGATATACGACAATGCACGCTAAAAAGGGATGGTACACGAAAGATTAATGTACGTTCCAGAAATAAAAACATCTGTATCCCAAGAATACCACAGATCTAAAGTCCTTAAGTCATTAACGCAGAAAAAAGTTTTGGAGAAGATTAAGAAATTAAAGTGTAAAAAACAACAAAGTAAACCATTTATATAAAGGTCTCTCGAAATCAGACACAGAGAAACACTTGATTTGCAGAACACTAAGAATTATATTGCAAATAAACTGCTCGACAAAAAAAGTTGAAGCACCCAAGAGACATGGTCGGTTTTCAGTGTAACTTCTTAGACGTGGTATGTAAATGATTGTAGCTCCCCTTCTGTAGAGCTGACACCACAGTGCACTAGTTTTGTTCGTGTGCAACGTTTTTAGCAGGCGTGAACAGCGCCAGGTGTTGAGTGGTCACTGCGAAGCAGACGGAGTGCCGTGTACAGATGAGAGGAAGCGTTATTAGCACGTGACAGTTTGAAAGCGGCCTCACTGAGGGCCTCCTTTTTGGCAGGCTGGTAGAATCGTGTTCCGTCCAGATTTGTGGGGTATTTGGACGCAACAGCGGCCAGACGTAGGACTGCATGGGAACGTGAGGGCAGGCCAAGTTTCCGGTAGGTCACGTCTGATCCACAAAAAGGAGGATCGCCGTAATGTGCGCGAAGCACGTCGTGGCCCAAGCGTCGGCGCTACGGTCGCAGGTTCGAATCCTGCTTCGGGCATGGATGTGTGTGATGTCCTTAGGTTAGTTAGGTTTAAGTAGTTCTAAGTTCTAGGGGACTGATGGCCTCAAAACTTAAGTCCCATAGTTCTCAGAGCCATTTGGAACCATGCGTCGGTCGCCGTTTACACCGCAACGCAGACCGCTGCGTTTGTGGTGGGACTGTGTGTGGGAAGCTGTTGCTGATGAATGGCGTCGCACTGGGTCCAGTGCTGAGTCTGTTCTGTACTATCCGGGAATAACAACGTCGGCATGGTGGCGACCTGCTGAGGGATCCCATTGTTCCAAAGTTTTGTAGAAGCAAGCGGTGCTGCACCCAGTGTTGTGGAGTAGGGAGCCATCGGGTGTGAGTTCAGGCCACGGCTGGCTATGGTTGGGGGAACTCTGACGGCACGTCTCACCTCTCATACGACAGTATCATGGTGCCAGTTTTCAACACGAAGACCGTCTACGCGATGCGTATCTACATGAACTGTCTTCGTGGGTTTGACTTACCTCTGTGGCCAGTAATATTCGCATATCTGTCCGCAACAGATCCATGTGTGGGACGAATTCAGTCGTCAATTCCATCCCATTACCAGTATCCATGAGACCGCACAGCGGTTACAACAGCTGTGCGCCGGATTGCTTCAGGAGAGGATACAACTCCTTTATGACACCCTTCCTAACCGAAGCAATGCGTACGTTCAGGACAGAGGGCGTGCAGCACCATCTACATCTGCATGGATACTCCGCAAATAACACTTAACTACCAGGCAGTATCGTATTGTTAACCGGCGGCCTGGAAACGGCGGAGAGGTTCCGTCCCCGCCGCAGCCGCAGTGGTCCACAAACCCATCACGACTACCGCAGTCCACTTCACCCCTCCACCGCCCCACACCGAACCGCTCTTTCAGGTTTATTGTGCGGTTCGGCCTCCGTTGCCCCCCCCCCCCCCCCCCCAGGGTATGGCTCACAGCAAAATGTGTAACCCCTATGTCTACGTGGTAGGGTAATTGTGGGGTACGAATACGTGGAGAACTAGTTTGCGCAGCAATCGTCGACATAGTGTAGCTGAGACGGAACAAGGGGAACCAGCCCACGTTCGCCGATGCAGATGGAAAACCGCCTAAAAACATCCACAGACTGGCCGGCTCACCGGGCCTCGACACAAGTCCGCCTGGCGGATTCGTACCGGGGACCGGGCGCTCCTTCCCAATACGGAAAGCCGTGTGTTAGACCGCACGGCTAACCGAGCAGGCACCTAGCAGTAACCTTCACAATAATTATCCATTATTCCACTTTCAAACAGCGTGCGAAAGGACGAACACTTATACGTTTCCGTGCGAACTCTGATTTCCCTTATTTTATTACGATGATCGTTTCTCCCTATTTAGGTCGGCGTCAGCGAAACGTTTTCGCATTCGGAGGAGAAAATTCTTAATTGAAATTTCATGAGAAGTTTCCTCTGCAACGAAAAACGCATTTGTTTTAATGATGTCCACCCAAAATTCTTTATCATGTTAGTGACCTCTCTCCCCTATTTTGTGATAATACAAAACTTTCTCGATGTACTCCGTTAATTCTGTCTGGTACGGACCCCATACCGCGCGCAGTCCATCAAAAAAGGGCGGAAAATCGTAGTGTAGGCAGTCTCTTTAGTAGATTTTCTAAGTGTCCTGTCAACAAAACGCAGGCTTTCGTTTGCCTTACCCACAAAATTTTCTGTTTTCTTTCGAATTTAACTTGCTCTTAATTGTAATTCCAAGGTATTTAGTTGAATAATTTACGGCCTTTAGACTTGACTTATTTATGGTGTAACTGAAGTTTAACGGATTTCTTTTAGCACTCATATGGAGATCTCTCACTTTTCATTATTTAGGGTCAACTGCTTATTTTCACACCGTACAGATATCTTTTCCAAATCGCTTTGCAATTTGTTTTGATCTTCTGATGACCTTACTACACGATAAACGACAGCACCGTCTCCAAACAACTTATGACGGCTACTGAGATTGTCTTCTATATCGTTTAGATAGGTACGGAACGGCGGAGGTCCTATAGCACTACCTGGGGGAAAACCAGAAATCACTTCTATTTACCCGATGACAGTTGACTTACAGTTCATACAGGGTGTTTCAAAAATGACCGGTATATTTGAAACGGCAATAAAAACTAAACGAGCAGCGATAGAAATACACCGTTTGTTGCAATATGCTTGGGACAACAGTACATTTTCAGGCGGACAAACTTTCGAAATTACAGTAGTTACAATTTTCAACAACAGATGGCGCTGCAAGTGATGTGAAAGATATAGAAGACAACGCAGTCTGTGGGTGCGCCATTCTGTACGTCGTCTTTCTGCTGTAAGCGTGTGCTGTTCACAGCGTGCAAGTGTGCTGTAGACAACATGGTTTATTCCTTAGAACAGAGGATTTTTCTGGTGTTGGAATTCCACCGCCTAGAACACAGTGTTGTTGCAACAAGACGAAGTTTTCAACGGAGGTTTAATGTAACCAAAGGACCGAAAAGCGAAACAATAAAGGATCTGTTTGAAACATTTCAACGGACAGGGAACGTGACGGATGAACATGCTGGAAAGGTAGGGCGACCGCGTACGGCAACCACAGAGGGCAACGCGCAGCTAGTGCAGCAGGTGATCCAGCAGCGGCCTCGGGTTTCCGTTCGCCGTGTTGCAGCTGCGGTCCAAATGGCGCCAACGTCCACGTATCGTCTCATGCGCCAGAGTTTACACCTCTATCCATACAAAATTCAAATGCGGCAACCCCTCAGCGCCACTACCATTGCTGCGCGAGAGACATTCGCTAACGATATAGTGCACAGGATTGATGACGGCGATATGCATGTGGGCAGCATTTGGTTTACTGACGAAGCTTATTTTTACCTGGACGGCTTCGTCAATATACAGAACTGGCGCATATGGGGAACCGAAAAGCCCCATGTTGCAGTCCCATCGTCCCTGCATCCTCAAAAAGTACTGGTCTGGGCCGCCATTTCTTCCAAAGGAATCATTGGCCCATTTTTCAGATCCGAAACGATTACTGCATCACGCCATCTGGACATTCTTCGTGAATTTGTGGCGGTACAAACTGCCTTAGACGACACTGCGAACACCTCGTGGTTTATGCAAGATGGTGCCCGGCCACATCGCACGGCCGACGTCTTTAATTTCCTGAATGAATATTTCGATGATCGTGTGATTGCTTTGGGCTATCCGAAACATACAGGAGGCGGCGTGGATTGGCCTCCCTATTCGCCAGACATGAACCCCTGTGACTTCTTTCTGTGGGGACACTTGAAAGACCAGGTGTACCGCCAGAATCCAGAAACAATTGAACAGCTGAAGCAGTACATCTCATCTGCATGTGAAGCCATTCCGCCAGACACGTTGTCAAAGGTTTCGGGTAATTTCATTCAGAGACTACGCCATATTATTGCTACGCATGGTGGATATGTGGAAAATATCGTACTATAGAGTTTGCTAGACCGCAGCGCCATCTGTTGTTGAAAATTGTAACTACTGTAATTTCGAAAGTTTGTCTGCCTGAAAATGTACTGTTGTCCCAAGGATATTGCAACAAACGGTGTATTTCTATCGCTGCTCGTTTAGTTTTTATTGCCGTTTCAAATATACCGGTCATTTTTGAAACACCCTGTACAATTACTACGAACTGTGACCTCTCTGACAGGAAATCACGAATCCACTCACATAACTGAGACAACATTTCACAAGCATGTAATTTCACTACAAGCCGCTTGTGTGGTACAGTGTCAAAAGCCTTCTGGAAATCTAGAAATACGGAATCAATTTGATATCCCTTGTCAACAGCGATCAATTGTTCGTGTGTGTAAAGAGCTAGTTGTATTTCACAAGAACGATGTTTTCTAAATCCATGTTGCCTGTATGTCAAATAGACCGTTTACTTCGATGTAATTCATAATGTTCGAACACAGCATATGTTCCAAAATCCTGCTGCTTATCGACGTTAATGATATGGGCTTGTAATTTAGCCGATTATTCCTACTACCTTTCTTGAATATTGGTGAGACCTGTGCAACTTTCCAGTCTTTCAGTACGGATCTTCCGTCGAGCGAGCGGTTGTATATGACATTTAAGTGTGGAGCTGTTCTATCAGCGTACTCTGAAAGAAACTTAATTGGTATACACTCTGGACCGGAAGACTTGCTTTGATTAGACGATTTAAGTTGCTTCACTACTCCGAGGATATCTACTTCTAACTTACTTGGCTGGCAGCTGTTCTTGATTATGGCTCTAAGCACTATGGGACTTAACATCTGCGGTCATCATTCCCCTACACTTAGAACTACTTAAACCTAACTAACCTAACGACAAGGCACACATCTATGGCCAAGGCAGGATTCGAACCTGCGACCGTAGCAGCAGCGCGGTTCCGGACTAAAGCGCCTAGAACTGCTCAGCCACAGCGGCCGGCTGTTCTTGATTAGAGTTCTGGAATATTTACTTCTTCCTCTTTGGTGAAGGAATTTCGGAAGGCTGTGTTTAGTAAGTCTCCTTTAGCAGCACTGTCGTCGATAGTATTTCCATTGCTATCGCGCAGGCAAGGCATTGACTTTATGTTGCCGCTAGTATACTTCCCATACTACCAGAATCTCTTTGGATTATGTTGTGGATTGGCAGGAGAGCCAACCCAGGAATACTAGAGGAAGCCGAAAGGCACGCGTTTTAGCTCACGGGGGCTGGCGTGAGGTCTGGAACAGGACAAGGAAATTAGAATTTAGAGAAACGGACGTAGCTGGTGGAATACTTAACTTTAATCCGTTAAAGGTGAACGTCGGTCTGACGGTACATGATTAACAAGATCAATTGCAACTGATAATGGCGCCTTGCTAGGTCGTAGCAAATGACGTAGCTGAAGGCTATGCTAACTATCGTCACGGCAATTGAGAGCGTATTTTGTCAGTGAACCATCGCTAGCAAAGTCGGCTGTACAACTGGGGCGAGTGCTAGGAAGTCTCTCTAGACCTGCCGTGTGGCGGCGCTCGGTTTGCAATCACTGATAGTGGCGACACGCCGGTCCGACGTATACTACCAGACCGCGGCCGATTTAAAGGCTACCACATAGCAAGTGTGGTGTCTGGCGGTCACACCACAGATTTTCTGTCAGGTTTCGAGACAAAGTTTCGTTGTGGAAACTGTTATAAGCATCGCGCATTGAAGTACGCACTAAACTTCGAGCTTCTGTAAAAGATCGCCAGTCTTGGAGGTTTTGCGCTCCTTTAAATTTGAGACGCTTTTTTCGTTGTTTCTGCAACAGTGTTCTGCCCCATTTTGTGTACCAAGGGTGATCAGCTCCGTTGTTTCGTAATTTATTTTGTATAAATCTGTTAACTCCTGTCGATAATACTTCATAGTGATAAGTAGGCTAATACTGCCATACTACTACTACTACTACTACTACTACTACGTGACCAGGCCCAGTGGACCGCACGCATCTACAAGTTTCCTCCTCCACTGTATTCTGTCCATTACTGCCATCCGCCATGCGATCACATCTATTGACACTTGGTTTAAATCTTCATGGAGTCCATCCCTCCAACGCTTCTTGGATCTGCCTGGCGGTCTCTCTCCTGTAGGTGTGAAATCCAGGAGTTTCCGAGGCCATCTGTGATCCTCCATCCGGACCACATGACCGGCCCACTGCATTCGTTTGGCTTTTTTTTATACTTCCTGCTATTTGGGGCTGCTGGTACAGTTCCTCAAGCTCTTGGTTGTATCTGATCCTCCATTCCCCTGTATGTGCATCCAGAACTGGACCGAAGATCTTCCGAAGCACTTTTCTCTCAAAAACAAGGAGCTTTGGAAGTCCTGTTTCCGGATACTCCATGTCTCACAGCCATATAGAACTGGATCAGGGTTTTGTACAGTCGAATCTTGAACTGTCTGGAAAGATATCTGGACCAAAGCAGTTGTGCTAGGCTGTGGTAAGATCGGTTTCCTGCTTGTATTCTGGCACTGATCTCTGCTTCACATGACGAGTTCTCAGTGAAAAGTGCCCCTAGGTATTTGAATTCTTGCACTCTCTTGTAGGACTGGTCCCCAACCTGCTATGATTGTAGATAATAAGCAGTCTGACAATGACTTCGTTTATGTTAAGCCCAAATTTGCTGGCAGCCTCCTTTAGTGCTAATACTGCCATGTCCGTTGGTAATCACTGAAATGCGACGATATACCCTTTTTATACGATATACCTTTTTTGTCGGGCAGTGTATATAGGGGTTCGGAAGACCGCGGCGGCCTGTCCTCGAGTGGCCGTGCTGTGCGTTGCCCTGGTGACGTGCCCACTGGAGCACCTCGCTCTCTCTGTCTCCACCTGCTGCCTGGCGGTGCCGGCGGCTGGCCGCTGCTCACTTGGATCGATGCCCGGCGTCGGGACGCGAGGCATGTGCCCGGGACCAGATGCTCGCTCCCTGGGTTCCGCTGCCCGCACTGCCACTTACCTGCAACACAAACAACGCCGCCACCGTCATCACACGAGTTGGTCACACAAGTCCGCTGACAAGTTACAGCCGTGTTCCCGACCGCGGCTTCCACACGGGAACACGACTGACAAGAGAAAGAACACACTCAGCAGATCACCGAAACCGCTCACTTTCCGTGCTGTTTCAGCACACACTTAGATCTAGCTAGACTTGTTCTCTACTGATACTACGGTTCGATAGTTTTGACACAGTGCATAAACGGCGTAGTAAATGGTGGGATTGCCTGGAGTATTGTTAGGGAACGAAACATAATGTACTTGAAGTGTATTTGCAGCTGTGATAACGGAAAACCCTGAGCTGCATGAGGGAAAGAGGACAATGAAAATTTGTTCCGTACTGGGGGCTGGAACTGGGATTCCACGCTTTTGGTGATCGGTCGCCTTAACCACTTTGGCTGTCCGTACTCCACTCAGGGTCACAACCTGCACTCGTAGACATATTACGTAATGCCCGGGAAAATATTTACATTGAAAGGTGCTGCATGGCACTGGCGGCTAAATACGATGCTGCAGTAGCTGAATTTGTAAGGACGATGAAAATCGCATCGTGCTTCTTCACAAAACAGGCACTGCAGTAGCGTACAAATAAATGTGTGAAAGAGAAAGTGTCAGTTGACGACTTCCCTTTGTTTTCTATTTGTTTGGCACATTATTAGAACCGCTCATCGTTTAGTGTTAGTCCATAATATACACTACTGGCCATTAAAATTGCTACACCAACGAAGATGACGTGCTACAGATGCGAAATTTAACCGACAGGAAGAAGATGCTGCAATATGCAAACGATTAGCTTTTCAGACCATTCACACAAGGTTGGCGCCGGTGGCGACACCTACAACGTGCTGACATGAGGAAAGTATCCAACAGATTTCTCATACACAAACAGCAGATGACCGGCGTTGCCTGGTGAAACGTTGTTGTGATGCCTCGTGTAAGGAGGAGAAATGCTTACCATCACGTTTCCGACTTTGATAAAGGTCGCATTGTAGCCTATCGCGATTGCGGTTTATCGTATCGCGACATTACTCCTCGCCTTGGCAGAGATCCAATGACTGTTAGCAGAATATGGAATCGGTCGGTTCAGGAGGGTAATACGGAACGCCGTGCTGGATCCCAACAGCCTCGTATCACTAGCATTCGAGATGCAGGCATCTTATCTGCATGGCTGTAACGGATCGTGCAGCCTCGTCTCGACCCCTGAGTGAACAGATGGGGACGTTTTCAAGACAACAACCATCTGCACGAACAGTTCGAGGACGTTTGCAGCAGCATGGACTACCAGCTCGGAGACCATGGCTGTGGTTACCCTTGACACTGCATCACAGACAGGAGCCCCTGCGATGGTGTACTCAACGACGAACCTGGCTGCACGAATGGCAAAACGTAATTTTTTCGGATGAACCCAGGTTCTGTTTACAGTATCGTGATGGTCGCATTAGAAGCGTGTATTCGTTATCGCCATATTGACGTATCACCTGGCGTGATGGTATGGGGTGACATTGGTTACACGTCTCGGTCACCTCCTGTTCACATTGACGGCGCTTTGAACAGTGGACGTTACATTTCAGATGTGTTACGACCCGTGGCTCTACCCTTCATTCGATCCGTGCGAAACCCTACATTTCAGCAGGAAAATGCACGACCACATGTTGCAGGTCCTGTACTGGCCTTCCTGGAAACAGAAATGTTCGACTGCTGCCCTGGCCAGCACATTCCCCAGATCTCTCACCAATTGCAAACGTCTGGTCAATGGTGGCCGAGCAACTGGATCGTCACAAAACGCCAGTCACTACTCTTGATGAACTTGGTATCGTGTCGAAGCTGCGTGGGCAGCTATACCTGTACACACCATCCAAGTTCTGTTTGACTCAATGCTCAGGCGCATCAAGACCGTTATTACGGCCAGAGGTGGTCGTTCCGGGTACTGATTTCTCAAGATCTATGCACCCAAACTGCGTGAAAATGAAATCACATGTCATTTCTAGCATAATATATTTGTCTAATGAATACCCGGTTAACATATGCATTTCTTCTTGGTGTAGCAATTTTAATGGGCAGTAGTATATTTTATATCCTTACAAAATATAAATTTCAGTTTGTAGGTAACAAATATTAGTTGATAGTGTAACTTCTGCGTTTTTATGTAACCAGAGCAATATCACTCGATGCAGCCACAGTTAATCTGCATAAATGTTTGAAATAAATCTATAAAATTATTGTTGTTCTTTTTGTTCATAGAACTTTCATAATTATGATCAAAGGGAAGAGTTAACTTTTATTAGTGTTAAGTGGGAAGTTGTTTATGAATAACCAAAACATGTTTTATATAAGCTCAACAAACTATTGAAGCGAAGTCTGGCATGTTTTGGTTAACTGTTTTTTTTTTTTCGCCATTCTGAAATTGTGATTTCTAGCGTTATGTGATAAATCTGTTTTTTCTTTATTTTTACTACAACGTTCCACTGTTTCATGTTATAAATCACTAATTTTCGAATAAAACCTCAATTAAACTTTTATCGGTTTCAATTTTGCTTCTGGATTCTAGAAGAGTCCATTAAGACGCTGATCGCATATGGAAACAAAGCGATGGAAATAAGGTAACGCCCAATAGATACGTAACACACCGAATATATAAGTTACACGGTGACGATCTTAACTGACCAAGGGTACTAGGAAAACTACCGTAGTCTACACTTATACAGGGTGGTCCACTGATCGTGACTGGGCCAAATATCTCACGAAATAAGCGTCAAACGAAAAAAACTACAAAGCACGAAACTTCTCTAGCTTGAAGGGGGAAACAAGATGGCGCTGCCACAGGTCAAACGGAAGTCAACTGCGTTTTTTTTAAAAAACAGGAACCCACATTTTTTATTACATATTCGTGTAGTACGTATAGAAATATGAATGTTTTACTTGGACCACTTTTTTCGCTTTGTGATAGATGGTGCTGTAATAGTCACAAACATATGGCTCACAATTTTAGAACAGTTGGTAATAGGTAGGTTTTTTAAACTAAAATACAACACGTAGGTACGTTTGAACATTTTATTTCGGTTGTTCCAATGTGATACGTGTACCTTTGTGAACTTATCATTTCTGACAACGCATTTTGTTGCAGCGTGGATACCTGTAAATACCACATTAATGCAATAAATGCTCAAAATGATGTCCGTCTGCCTCAATACGTTTGGCAATACCTGTAACGACATTCCTCTCATCAGCGAGTAGTTCGCCTTCAGTAATGTTCGCACATAAATTGAAAATGCGCTGACGTATGTTGTCAGGCGTTGTCGGTGGATCACGATGGCAAATATCCTTCAACTTTCCCCACAGAAGGAAATCCGGGGACGTCAGATCCGGTGAACGTGCGGGCCATGGTATGGTGCTTCGACGACCAATCCACCTGTCATGAAATATGGTATTCAATACCGCTTCAACCGCACGCAAGTTATGTGCCGGACATCCGTCATGTTGGAAGTACATGGCCATTCTGTCATGAAGTGAAACATCTTGTAGTAACATCGCTAGAACATTACGTAGGGAATCAGGATACATTGCACCATTTGGATTGCCATCGATAAAATGGGGCCAATTAATCTTCCTCCCATAATGCGGCACCGTACATTAACCCGCCAATGTCGCTGATGTTCCACTTATCACAGCCGTTGTGGATTTTCCGTTGCCCAATAGTGCATATTATGCCGGTTTATGTTACCGCTGTGGGTGAATGACGCTTCGTCGCTAAAGAGAACGAATGCAAAAAATCTGTCATCGTCACGTAATTTCTCTTGTTCCCAGTGGCAGAACTGTACAAGACGTTCAAAGTCGTCGCCATGCAATTCCTGGTGCATAGAAATATGGTACGGGTGCAATCGATGTTGATTTAGCACTCTCAATACCGACGTTTTTGAGATTCCCGATTTTCGCGCAATTTGTCGCTACTGATGTGGGGATTAGCCGCGACAGAAGCTAAAACACCTACTTGGGCATCATCATTCGTTGTAGGTCGTGGTTGACGTTGCACATGTCACTGAACACTTCCGGTTTGCTTAAATAACGTAACTATCCGGCGAACGGTCCGGACACTTGGATGATGTCGTCCAGGATAGCAAGCAGCATACATAGCACACTACCGTTGGGCATTTTGATCACAATAGCCATAGATCAACACGATATAGAGCTTTTCCGCAATTGGTAAACGGTCCATTTTAACACGGGTAATGTATTACGAAGCAAATACCAACTGCACTGGCGGAATGGTACGTGATACCAGGTACTTATAAGTTTGTGACCATTACAGCGCCATCTATCACAAAGCGAAGAAAGTGGTCCAACTAAAACATTCATGTTTCTATACGTACTACACGAATATGCAATAAAAAATGGGGGTTCCTATTTTAAAAAAAAACGCAGTTATCCGTTTGACCTATGGCAGCGGCATCTAGCGGGCCAACCACAGCGCCATCTGGTTTCCCCCTTCAGGCTAGACGAGTTTCGTTCTTTGTAATTTTCTCGTTTGATGCTTATTTCGTGAGATATTTGGCCCAGTCACTATCAATGGACCACTCTATATATAATAGCATACGGTAGTTTTACCACTCTGTATGTCGTATGATGTGCATCTTAGGAGTTTTCGAGAAATGAAGTTCAAAGTCTTAAGAGTCTGTTGAATACCATACTATACTCTGATTAAAATTACTTTGTGATTGTCTCCCGGTAAGTCGACTAGTAGTGTCATGCGTCAACCAGTCACTGCCGGGACCCAGGCTCCATGTGTTCGCTTTTTTGCCTGTTTTCCGAGCGTAAGCCTTGCCAGCTGACTAGAAAATCCTTGCGGAGGTTGTGAAAGGGCCAGGTGGGGATAGCCGCAAGGGGTCGGTGGGGAGGGGTAGGAGCGAACAAAACGCAGTGCTTTCTGCGTTGCGCCGCTATGAAAATATTTTTATGGAAATAAGGGAAAAATACATCTGCTGCTGAAGTTTGACGTAGGTAACGTTTTAGTTTCTGTACAAAATATTAAAGAAAATATGTCAGATTCACAATCTTTACTACACGATCATAGATTGTTTGGTTGAAAGCTTCAGTTCTATGGCATCTTATAGTCTCACATCATAATTTGTCTTTGGTGGCCACAGTTATATAATGTTTTGAGATTACGAAACCTACTGTAGTTAACCCGGAGAGTTTGCTGTCAAAATGTGGTCCATTTACGTTCAGTGGAATTTAGGTCAAATGTTACTGCACACGGAATGCATCCATCTTATCGAAATTGTTCTTATGGCTGAAAGGAGAGCCATATCTCACTACGATACGGAGAATTTCTATTTCATATGTTCCCTGTAAGCCACTGTGAGCCACAGTTAAAGTTACCAACGTGCACTATGCGGAATTCATGCTCAATTTTTTTGTTTCTTATGCATTTTATTGCATCAATCACACCGCAATCTAAGTTGGCATTGCATTTACACTGTACTGTAACAAGATTAAATGAAACGAAGTTGTCTATCTGACACATTAACATAAAAGCAGACCACTGGACTGTTAATGGAAAAGTAGTGAGTTCAAATACATACTAGATCATTTTTTCTTAAACTTACAGTTTTTTCTTCTCTAAGCAAACTATGTCCCATCTTAATGCGATCAATGTAATAGACTGTTTGCTTATTTTATTTCTGTATCCACAAACGTACAAAACTGAGACTTTATATACATCATTATTCCTTGGATTTAGTTGATCGATGTATTAAAATGCAATGGAGATTTGTCTCAGCTAATGCAATACAGAATTAGAATCTGTGACTCGGTCTCTAGCACTTCTTAATACCAAAGAGCCATACAAAATTGTACAAACCTTCAATAATGTCTATGGACATTGCTTTGTATCATTCGACTATCCTTGATAAGGTGCCTACGGTATCCTCCAGAAAATAAGAAATTATCGACTGGTTACAACGAGAAAACATTGCCATACAAGAAGACTGTAGAATGGGCGCATTACTGCATCTCGCGGTAGAGAATAAACCATTTTTACCTTTTCATACGTTGTACATGAACTGGCAAACAATATGGCCGTTTGGTCCTCAGGTCGCCATCGCATCACTGCCATTTCAGTTCCAGTTTACTCATATGGACTCATGTTAAGAGTTATGCGGCAAGAAACAGCAAAAAATGTACTCTTGCAAAAGTGGAAAGATTGACAAAGGACGCTATAAACCAAACTTCACCGTCAGATTGGCATAATGTTCAAACACACGAAGGAAGTAATAATGAAAGCATGGTAGTATGATTGTGTAGTGGAAAATAGCATAGGACAACATTATTTCATTGAAATCTGACAGCAGTTGTAGTGACTACACAGACGATAGTGAAAGTGATGCAGATATAAATGGCATGCATCTCTTAGTGGTATAGTGTGTTACCAAAAATTCAGCTGTGTTCATTCTTTACAGTTTTCTCAGCTTATTTAGACTATGTGTTATTTTTCTCTGATGTAATTAAATTTCCCTCGAGACATTTGGGTCTCATCTTTACCTACAATATTGACGGAAGTTGAAGAAACGAATTAAAATTTGTACCCTCGATAGGACTTGAACCCAGGTCTCCTAGATTACTAGGCAGGAATGGCAGCCATTACCTCGATAGAACTATAGCTAACATACCTGCATGGACAATCCCACTCCAGTGGCCTCCCTTACTGTGCGACATGTGTGTGACTGAATGCTCGTCTTATCGCTGGTATTCGCCTGTAACGTGCGGTTACGGTATCGTATTAACCACTATATCTGCAACAGCACCAGCCTCAACACTGACCTCCCCACCACCCACAAATACGTCTGCAGCGGCTCGTCAGTTGACGACATGTTTCTCTGCAACCGTCGAATGCATAAGCGCGAGGCATTTTGTGTACAAGCCGGCAACTCTTCTCCCTAGCACAGCTACCTGTCAAAGACAGTGTAATTTCGATCGGAGTATAGAGCACCAGCCATTGAACAGTGGCGCAGGTGCAACTGGCTTAAGGCGACAAACTACTACCTTCGAATTTCGCAGCTCTCTTTTCGTCTAACCTTCCACTAAACGAGACAGTACAACGAATCACGTTTGTACATAGACGACCAATAATAAAAATAATAATAATCATCATAGTGGTACGTTCGTCGTGAAATATAACATGGATTTGTGATGAAATGAACATCATAAAAGCGGTAATGTCAAACATTTTAAGTGCCATATTTTCATAAAATGCATTTTAAGTGCTACTGTGTTATTGGTCCTATGCTGCATCTCCAGAGGCTTGTTCCATGTGCCAAATTATGAAAGAAAGGTTTCAGACATTCATTAGTAAATGACACATGGTAGAAGAAAGGTAAGCAAGATTTACAGATCATTGGTGAGGTAACTAGAGTTAGGAACCCATGTCATGTATTTATAATGCATACGACTGACTTTTTTGATATAAAATATGCTGCTGAAACAATGTTGTCAAAGCACGTGTGTAAGGTATGCAGTATGATCAAAGTATTTTATCCTCATTTACCTCAAATAACTGTTAAAATTCTTACTCTGAAACAGAAGAACAGAAAAATTTCAGTGTCTTCAAATGAGAAAATAACATGTCTGAGGTATATCATGCTACATTTCATCTTAAACTCCAGTCTTGTTTATCAATTGCAAAGCAGAAAGACTTATGGACGATGTTGCCGTTTCCTCCTGAACAGCTCATGGTGTTCTAAAACAATCTTTACAGAATCTGATATTAAAATGAAGTTGTATAAGAAAAAGAAGCCAATACTGAAAGTTTCTTTTCCTTGAATTTAATTTTGTTATTCCCCCCCCCCCCCCAAAAAAAAAAAAAAGTTTGGAAGATATAAGAAACGCTTCTTATTGAGTACATCTCTATTAGTTACGAGGGCATTCAATACTTAATGCAGTACACTTTCCTTCTCGGCCATTTTCGGTTGAAAATATGCGGAATTGGCCGTGGGGCATCCTGAAAGATTCCAACTTTAGCCCCTATAATTTCATGAAGTTTCAGTAGGTGGTGACACTATACGTAGCCTTCAAAATGCCATCTTTAACGAAGATTGGTTCCAAGTAGAGATCTGTCATTCAGTTTCTTTTGGAGGAAAACCAGAGCATCCCAGATATTCATGGGAGCTTGCAGAATGTCTCCGGCGACCTGATAACGAAGAAAAGCTGGATGAGTCGTTGGGCAATGATCAACTCTGAAGTGCATTGTGCTACAATCGCCACAAAAATGCAAACGATCAACTCTGAAGTGTGTTGTGCTAAAATCGCCACAAAAATGCAAACGAGCTTCTGAAGTGTATTGTGTTACAGTCGCCACAAAAATGCGAACGAGCTTCTGAAGTGTATTGTGCTACAATCGCCACAAAAATGCAAACAATCAACTCTGAAGTGTATAGTGCTACAATCACCACAAAAATGCAAACGAGCTTCTGAAGTGTATTGTGCTACAATCGCCACAAAAATGCAAACAATCAACTCTGAAGTGTATTGTGCTACAATCACCACAAAAATGCAAACGAGCTTCTGAAGTGTATTGTGCTACAATCGCCACAAAAATGCAAACTAACTTCTCCACAACAACGCAAAGCCTCACACAAGTCCGCGCACCCTAGAGGAGCTAACAAACCTTCACTGGAGTGTTCTTCTTCATCCAGCATAATGCCCAGATCTCTTACCTTCTGGCTTCCATCTGCTCAGGTTCAAAATGGTTCAAATGGCTCTGAGCACTATGGGACTTAACTTCTGAGGTCATCAGTCCCCTAGAACTTGGAACTACACTCCTGGAAATGGAAAAAAAGAACACATTGACACCGGTGTGCCAGACCCACCATACTTGCTCCGGACACTGCGAGAGGGCTGTACAAGCAATGATCACACGCACGGCACAGCGGACACACCAGGAACCGCGGTGTTGGCCGTCGAATGGCGCTAGCTGCGCAACATTTGTGCACCGCCGCCGTCAGTGTCAGCCAGTTTGCCGTGGCATACGGAGCTCCATCGCAATCTTTAACACTGGTAGCATGCCGCGACAGCGTGGACGTGAGCCGTATGTGCAGTTGACGGACTTTGAGCGAGGGCGTATAGTGGGCATTCGGGAGGCCGGGTGGACGTACCGCCGAATTGCTCAACACGTGGGGCATGAGGTCTCCACAGTACATCGATGTTGTCGCCAGTGGTCGGCGGAAGGTGCACGTGCCCGTCGACCTGGGACCGGACCGCAGCGACGCACGGATGCACGCCAAGACCGTAGGATCCTACGCAGTGCCGTAGGGGACCGCACCGCCACTTCCCAGCAAATTAGGGACACTGTTGCTCCTGGGGTATCGGCCAGGACCATTCGCAACCGTCTCCATGAAGCTGGGCTACGGTCCCGCACACCGTTAGGCCGTCTTCCGCTCACGCCCCAACATCGTGCAGCCCGCCTCCAGTGGTGTCGCGACAGGCGTGAATGGAGGGACGAATGGAAACGTGTCGTCTTCAGCGATGAGAGTCGCTTCTGCCTTGGTGCCAATGATGGTCGTATGCGTGTTTGGCGCCGTGCAGGTGAGCGCCACAATCAGGACTGCATACGACCGAGGCACACAGGGCCAACACCCGGCATCATGGTGTGGGGAGCGATCTCCTACACTGGCCGTACACCACTGGTGATCGTCGAGGGGACACTGAATAGTGCACGGTACATCCAAACCGTCATCGAACCCATCGTTCTACCATTCCTAGACCGGCAAGGGAACTTGCTGTTGCAACAGGACGATGCACGTCCGCATGTATCCCGTGCCACCCAACGTGCTCTAGAAGGTGTAAGTCAACTACCCTGGCCAGCAAGATCTCCGGATCTGTCCCCCATTGAGCATGTTTGGGACTGGATGAAGCGTCGTCTCACGCGGTCTGCACGTCCAGCACGAACGCTGGTCCAACTGAGGCGCCAGGTGGAAATGGCGTGGCAAGCAGTTCCACAGGACTACATCCAGCATCTCTACGATCGTCTCCATGGGAGAATAGCAGCCTGCATTGCTGCGAAAGGTGGATATACACTGTACTACTGCCGACATTGTGCATGCTCTGTTGCCTGTGTCTATGTGCCTGTGGTTCTGTCAGTGTGATCATGTGATGTATCTGACCCCAGGAATGTGTCAATAAAGTTTCCCCTTCCTGGGACAATGAATTCACGGTGTTCTTATTTCAATTTCCAGGAGTGTACTTAAACCTAACTAACCTAAGGACATCACACACATCCATGCCCGTGGCAGGATCCGAACCTGCGACCATAGCGGTCGTGCGGTTCCAGACTGTAGCGCCTAGAACCACTCGGCCACTCCTGCCGGCATCTGCTCGGGTCAACGAAGGGTGCACTCCATGGGAAGCATGTACGCTGATGATGGGTAGGTTATTGATGCTGTACGACAATGGCTCCATCACCGATCAACAGAGTGGCACCATGCGGGCGTATAGGCTCTCCAAGTAAGGCGGCGTAAGGCCGTCTCACTGAATACAACTCATATTGAAAAATACTATTTTGTAGCCAAAGAGTGGGGAAAAATATGGTGTATATGAATACCGAATAAACCAACCTGCTTAGTGCTGCATTACTTACTGAACGCCCTTCGTAAAACATATCTGCTATATATAGGCTGAGTCACTAACTAATGCCACCTAGAATAACTCCTAAAGTATGGTACTAGCTGAAAAGTTCGTGGGAAAAATGTTGCATGGGACAACGGCGCAATAATACGACGTTGGTTTTTTGTTGCTAGGTGGGATCGCGTCAGAGATATGAAGCTCAACTTTTTTTGTTATGGGATGTTATAGTTTGGTATTTGTTTTCTGACAGCGGCTATCGAGATGAATCATATGATGTTTAACAGTGAGGTCTTTGAAGGTAAACGAAGATCAAAAAGGTGGCATGAACGTCCATTTAGAAAAGGTGTTCCTTATCACATCGGCACTTATCGAGGTACATGCTCTGACAATTTTCTCTCGTATATCTTGCAAATAGTAAATATTCGCCGAATACGGCGTATCCGTCTAACGTGCCATTGACATGCAAACACCATTCGACGGTTTCGCAACACAACACTAGTAGGAACTGTAACACTAGTTTCGTCGAATCAAGCGAATATGAATGATGTATTCCTTCGAAGAACAAGTCGATATGCTTTTCATTTACGGAGAACGCCGACGAAATTAAGTGAGAGCCAGAGACTTATACATTGAAAGATATCTTCAACGTACTCACCCTACACACCGTACATTTAAATATGTGTACGATAAATTGAGATAAACTGGATCTTTAACGCATCGGAAACATATCCAGAAAAGGATAGTCACCAACGAGGAAACGGAATTTCGTACTCTTGCCGCTGTGGTTCGAGATCCTTGTGTTAGTTCGCGTCATATCGCAAGGGAATCTGGCATGAGCTAGAATAGTGTTGTTCGTGTTCTGCATCGCCATAAATATCATCCTCGCCATATTAGCCTCCACCAAGAATTAACTGGTACGGATTGTATGCGTCGCATTGAAGTTTGCCGATGCGCTCAACTTCAGATTCAAAAGGATGACACATTTATTAATTTGATTTTATTTACTGGTGAGGCTACATTCACAAAGCATGGAAATGTTCATTTGCATGACATGCATTACTGGGCAACTGAAAATCCATGTTGGCTGTGGCAAGTTGCACACCAAACCCGTGGTCGGTGGATGTATAGTGTGGGATTCTGGAGGACAGAATTATATCCTCCTATTCCCTCTCAGGAAACCTTAATGGTAGGACGTACACCACATTCTGCAAGAAACATTAGGTCTGTTATTGCAAGAAATATCTTTAGCAACAAGGAACAGAATGTGGTATCAACACGATGGGTGTCGCCACATTTTTCTCTGATGGCTTGAAAAGAATTGCAGAGACAATTCCCAAATCGCGGAGGAGATGTTTCGTGGCCGGCTTGTTCGCCAGACTTGAGCCCTCTAGTTTTTTTCTTGTGAGGATTCATAAAAGATACTGATTATAAAGACGTTCCAACTACACCTGAAGATATGCGAGAGAGAACGGTCATAGCATGTGAAACAGCCCCTTAGAAAAATTTATGAATTACTGTGCTGGTAAACCTCTTACGTTATTTGAATTTCAAACAGCTGAGTAAAACTTAACGTACTCAGACATTTCTCTCTGTACTTATTCTGATCAACACTAAACTGACACACAATACCTTTAGCGCAACGCAATCTGACTTTCAGTAATCCCTACAAAAGAATGGTCCTGACTAATAATAAGCTATACCTTTTATAAATCACTTACCTCACAAAAATCTTCGTTACTCGAAGTGCTGCAATACAGCGAGAGCCAATACAGCCAGCTAAATAAAATACTGAAGGCACTGACTACTCATAGGCATAGTTAGCTCAGTTCATGACATCCAGTCTGACAAATTTCGTTTTTCTGACGGACACACGTCCAGATGGTCCGCTCTCAAAACTCTGCCATCTCTCTTCCCAAATTCACCACTGCTGGCGGCTCACCTCCAACTGCGTAACGGTACACGCTGTTTACATCCAACTGCCCAACACTACAGTAGCGAATATTCCAACAATGCCAACCAGCCACAGACTGCACACAGCGCAGTCAGTGATTTTCATACAGACCGCTACGTGGCGTTACCAATATAAATACCTAAACAGCCTACTTACACATGTGCTTCGATAAGTGCCGATGTGATAAGGAATACCACTCAGTCCATGACAGGAAGATTGCAGCACTGCATTGATACCAATGGTTATCACTTCGAATACCATCTGTAAATGGACGTTCATGCCAACTTTTTGACCTTCGTTGACATTCAAAGACCTTACTGTTACACATCATTGGATTCGTCTCGATAATCGCTATTAGAAAATAAGTACCAAACTATAGCATCTCATTTAAAAAACTACTTACCAACAAAAAACCAAAGTCCTATTATGGCCCCCGTTATCCCATGCAACTTTTGTCCCACAAACTTTTCAGCTCCTATCATATTTTCGGAGCTATTCTTGGTGGAAATAGTTAATGACTCATCCCGTATATTTGCTTATATTATCACAAATAAAATGTAGTGTCACAATATAATGGCACTTGAAACAAAAACTTCCTTATTGTTAGTATTGTGGCACGGTATAGTAAGGAGTAAAAATTAGAAAAAAAGCTTTTAAACTCGTTCACGTTGTCTCAAGCAAATTCAAGTCACTCCAGAGATCGAGGCGGAAGCATGAAGCCAGCGATTATGTCGCAAATGGGTCAGGTCGACGTCACTGTCTGCCGAGTAAGGAATAAGCATTCATCAGAAAAGAGGACAAAAACCAAAGGAAGCGAGACATGAAAATTCATTAGCTCATAAGGCATGTTGCAAGAGCCTGTATCTATTTCATAAGAGCCCGTAGCAAGGAACCGACACAGCAGAGCAGCCTGTTAAGTGAATGTAGCAGAATGAGGAGAACACATTCGGTCAGTATGAACCGAGCTTTGCGTCAACGCTCACGCTAGCTCCCTTTACACACTCCAGCTCTCCAACTCTTGTCATGAGTTGATAACTGTGGTCGATGGTGTGGTGTCACCGCCAGACACCACACTTGCTAGGTGGTAGCCTTTAAATCGGCCGCGGTCCATTAGTACACGCCGGACCCACGTGTCGCCACTGTCAGTAATTGCAGACCGAGCGCCACCACACGGCAGGTCTAGAGAGACGTCCTGGCACTCGGCCCCAGTTGTACAGCCGACGTTGCTAGGAAAGGTTCACTGAGAATTACGCTCTCATTTGCCGAGACGATAGTTAGCATAGCCTTCAGCTAAGTCAATTGCTACGACCTAGCAAGGCGCCATTTATCCTTTGCTATGTATCTCATGAAGCATGTACAGTAACAAGACCAATGTTCACCAATTGTGGATTAAAGTTAAGTATTCCAGCAGCTACGTACTTTTCTTTATAGCATTCATTACGTATCCTGTTTCAGACCTCACGCCAGCCTGCGTGAGTTTAAGCGCGTGCCTTTCGGTTACCCGTCACTGTGGATTGGCTGTCTTGCCAGTCCACAACAGATGGTACTCACAGTAATCGCACTCGATTTCATGCTTACTATACTGATGTGAATGTATGTAGTAGATGCTCCAACGAAGTCTATGAACTAGCCGAAGATGTGATGGAACTTCATGCTGTTCGCTGCCTACCGTCGGCTGATGGAGAAATTGTCTTCTGACAACACAGCAATAATGGACTTCAATGCTGAAGCCAGCAGCAGGTTCTCTTGAGAATTAGTTTCCTGTTCAACACTCAGGCGGTTTCGGGTGCTGAAACCTACCTGCGGTAAGGGGGAGACCAACCGACTACATTACTGCCGACACCACGTACATCACGGCTGGGTCACCGACGCCCATCGTAGAACTCGGGTTGGGACCGAGTACGCTCCGCAGCTGGTGCGGGAACCACTTCGCGTTGAGCAGCCGCTGATATCACCTCCTGGGCGAGCAAACGTTGAGCTGACGGACATCAGTTAGAATCCAACACGCAGCTGGATTAGCATCATCCGAGGCTGCTGCAGAGGAACGCCGACTCGTAAACATTGTGAATAAATAACTAAGCTCTAATAATATTTTACTGGCGTCGCTGATGTTTCACGGGTTCCGCTCAGCCCTCTATATCACTTTTAGGTCATTTTCTTGTGAAATGACACTTGTACAACCTCTACTCTGTGTCTGAGTTGCATATACGGTTCAAAAGTTACTGAGAGCCTTAAGTAACCAAGTATGACCTATTCTTATGGGAATTGTGGCTCCGTAAACTTTCCCGTCGTACTAACTGATGATATTCATATCGGGTCTCCAGCGGGAATATAACGTCATCTTGACACAACATTTCAGCGGTCCACCTGGCCGCCATTATGCTCTGGATAAGCCGTCGTACTAACTCGCCTGAACTGAAATCAAACCGCAGCCGCGGCTCTTTTACACACCGCCTTTAGGACCACAGTGCGTGCGCCAACATAACTGTCCTTTAGCGGAAAACGCGCGGAAACGATAAATCGTGAGATTTGATATTAAAAGTCTGTTCCGTCCGCCAGCTAGGACTAGAGCGCTACTGGGCTCAGCGAAAGATGTTTTGTGTTTGAGGAAACCCCGTGTCTACAAAATTCCTTGCCATTGCGGGCAAGTTCAAATGGTTCAAATGGCTCTGAGCACTATGCGACTTAACTTCTGAGGTCATCAGTCGCCTAGAACTTAGAACTACTTAAACCTAACTAACCTAAGGACATCACACACATCCATGCCCGAGGCAGGATTCGAACCTGCGACCGTAGCGGTCGCTCGGCTCCAGACTGTAGCGCCCAGAACCGCACGGCCACTCCTGCCGGCTGCGGTCAAGTCTGTATTGGACAAACAAATCGTACGGTCCAGGATCGATGCGCAGAGCACCGTCGCCACACGCTTTTATTTCAGCCAGAAAAATCTGCGGTTGCGGAACACTGTCTTACTGAAAGGCATAAAATGTTGTACGATAAAGCACAAGTGGTTACCCGTGCGTCGCGTTATTGGGACTGCGTAGTGAAAGAAGCTATTGAAGTCCGGCTGTCTGACAGTGTAATAAGCAGAGGTAAGGGGTATCTTTTTAAGTACGAGGGTGAGTCGAATGAAAACTGTAAATTTGTAATAACAAATCTTAATTTCGCTCCGTTATGCTGTAAGTTGGTAAGCGTGCTACAAACAGCGTGCAGAATGGGCTAGAGGTGGCAGCATAGTGCAGATGCACACATACCGTCGCAGCATCAGTATAAAGATCGCCGCCCCAATTGCGACTTGCACCAGGGGAGAACAGCGTTCTGTTATTCGGTTTTTGCGTAGTGAATGTGTGAAACCTATTACAATTCATCGACGAATGAAGGTTCAGTACGGTGATGCATGTTTCTCACAGCAGCAAGTCTACGAATAGAGTAGGAAGTTCGCAAATGGTGTGACTTCAGTGGAAGATGTTCCTCGTCCAGGTCAGGCACAACGAGTTGTGACTCCACAGAACATTGCAGCAGTTGATGACATAGTGGAGGAAAACCGCCGAATGACATTGCAGCATGTTAACAGATTAGTCATGGGTCAGCACACCACATTGTGCATGATGTGCTCCAGTTTCACAAAGTGTCTGCAAGATGGGTGCCACGGAAACTGACTCCTGAATTGAGAGAACGACCGACGCGTTGATGGTTGTGAAGAACTCCTTCGGCGCTTTGAACGAGAAGGTGATAGCTTCCTTGCAAGAATCGTTACTGGGGACGAAACCTGGATTCACTTCCACCAACCGGAAACGAAGAGAGCGAGCAAGGAATGGCGCTATTCCTCATCACCAAAACCAAGGAAGTTTCGAACAGAACCATTAGGTGCGAAGGTTATGGCGATTCTTTTGGGACGAAAAAGGCGTCATTTTGGAGCATTACATGCCTAGAGGGACCACTGTCACCAGTGCATCATACACACATCTCCTAGAAAATCATCTGCGGCCTGCAATCAAATCAGAGCGACGTGGATTGCTGTCAGCAGGTGTCCTTCTGCAACATGACAATGCAAGCCACCACACTGCCCGTACAACAGTTGCAACAATCACAGACCTGCATTTTGAGTGTCTTCCTCATCCACCATACTCACCAGACCTTGCCCCAAGTGATTTCCATATGTTTGGACGACTCAAAGACGCGACAGGAGGAAAGAAGTTCCGTTCTGATGAAGAGGTACGCCACGCGGTGCATGGGTGGTTGCGCGGACTACCAAAAGAATTTTTTTATAAAAGAATTCACTCACTTTGTAAGCGCTGGAGGACTTGTATTGAGCGTGGCGGAGATTATGTTGAAAAGTGATACTGTTGTGTTGGCAGAAGAGCCAATACCGTGTTATAAATGGAGGCCGAAATGCACGCGTTTTAGCTCGCGCAGACTGGCGTGAGGAGAGAAGGACTATACTGACGTGAGGTCTCGAACATGGCAAGGAATTAGAATTCAGAAAGCGGACGTAATTAGTTTGAAACTTAACTTTAATCCACTAATGATGAACGTCACTCTTGAAGGTAAATGATTCACAATATCAATATCAATAGTAACTGATAACGGCGCCTTGCTAGGTCGTGGCAAATGACGTAGCTGAGGGCTATGCTAAACTGTCGTCTCTGCAAAAGAGAACGTATGCAGAGAGTGAACCATCGCTAGCAAAGTCGGCTGTACAACTGGGGCGAGTGCTAGGGAGTCTAGGCTAGACCTGCCGTGTGGCGGCGCTCGGTCTGCAATCACTGATAGTGGCGACACGCGGGTCCGACGTATACTAACGGACCGCGGCCGATTTAAAGGCTACCACCTAGCAAGTGTGGTGTCTGGCGGTGACACCACAGATACAGCTTTGTACCACTTCTGCACAATAAATAGTATTTAAAAAAATATTTAAGGTTTTGATTTGACTCGCCCTCGTAATAGTTGGAACCCTGTTTCGTTTTACATTAAAAAATAACTGTCTTTTTTTCGGGCACCAAAAGGAGCCGACAGTGTTTGATATCGTTTTACCGTTTCCGTGAGTTTTCACCGCCGGCGCTCTGTCGTGCTCTGCGCTATAGGACGGTTATGTTGGCGCACGCGTGCTGGACCAGCAGGCGGTGTAGAAAACAGCCACCGCCGGGTGTTTGATTCCAGTTCCGGCGAGCTACTGCGACGGCTTACGCACCTGAAGATGGTGACCAGGTGAACCGCCGAAATATTGTGTGAAGGTGACGTCATGTTCTACTGGCTGGAGACCCGATACGAGTATCATGTCACGAGGACTGCTAGCACTGCACCCACACCTCGCAGCGTGAGGACAGCGCCGTCCGAGGTCGCTGCCCTGGTCTACGCGCCGTCAGCCGTCCAATGGATCACAACTACTGTGCTGTCCTGTAGCTGCCTCGGGCTGCGACGCGCTGCCGCGCCATCAACTTGCGAGGACTGCCGGCGCCGCTGGGGCCGCCGCGTCGCCAAATTGGATGCCCCGGCCCCGCGGGGAGTCCCCCTGTCTGCTATTGGATTCACTGCTCTCGCGGAAATAACGTCCCGCGCAAGCGAACGGGAATTCTGAATACCTGCGCTGGCATTTCCCGGCAACGGCGCGTACCTCTAGAAAGACTGAATCGCTGGACAGATGCGGAATTAAACAGTAAAGTGGCTTTTTCACCGTTACATAAATCAATAAGTACTTCCTGAACACCAAAATATCGACTGCCTTGAGACTTCCGTTTTAGCTCGATACGCCTCATCGAAAACTTTTTTTTTTTTTTCGACGACAGCTGACATACAGTGGAGCAGTCCTTTCTGAGGAATACCCCACTAGAATGAAATTTTCACTCTACAGCGGAGTGTGCGCTGATATGGAACTTCCTGGCAGATTAAAACTGTGTGCCGGACCGAGACTCGAACTCGGGACCTTTGCCTTTTGCGGGCAAGTGCTGCACCAACTGAGCTACCCAAGCAGGACTCACGCCTCGTCCTCACAGTTTTAAATTCCGCCAGTGGTGGAGCACTTGCCCGCGAAAGGCAAAGGGCCCGAGTTCGAGTCTCGGTCCGGCACACAGTTTTAATCTGCCAGGAAGTTTCATATCAGCGCACACTCCGCTGTTGAGTGAAAATTTCATTCTAGAAACAACCCCCAGGCTGTGGCTAAGCCATGTCTGCGCAATATCCTTTCTTCCAGTAGTGCTAGTTCTGCATGTTTCGCAGGAGGGCTTCTGTGAAGTTTCGAAGGTAGGAGACGAGGTACTGGCGGAATTAAAGCTGTGAGGACGGGGCGTGGTTCAAATGGCTCTGAGCACTATGGGACTTAACATCTGAGGTCATCAGTCCCCTAGAACTTAGAACTACTTAAACCTAACTAACCTAAGGACATCACCCACATCCATGCCCGAGGCAGGATTCGAACCTGCGACCGTAGCAGTCGCGCGGTTCCGGACTGCGCGCCTACAACCGCGAGACCCCCGCGGCCGGCTGGACGGGGCGTGAGTCGTGCTTGGGTACTTCAGTTGGTGGAGCACTTGCCCCCGAAAGTCAAAGGTCCCGAGTTCGAGTCTCGGTCCACCACACAGTTTTAATCTGCCAGGAAGTTTAATACATCACTGTTAATCTATCTTTTAGTGCCAATGATCATTTGATCGTGGTATGCTAAGCACTGTAGCCAGCTCCCACTCCTTACCCATTATTTTTGTGTCCACAACTGGACAGTCTGACCTCATCTAGTTGAAAACGATGAAAAACACTAAATTATAGAACAGTTTACAAACTGTTTACTTCGCGACATACTCCGCAAACTACCTTACGGTGCCTGGCGGAAGATGCCTCATACCGCTATTAGTGATTTCCTCTCTTGTTCCACTCGCAAATAGAGTGAGGGTGAAACGACTGTTTTAAAGCTTCAGTATAATTTCTCGCATCTTATCTTCATGGTCCCTACGCGAAATACAGGGTGTTTCCGTAAGAGCGTGCAAAAATTTAACAGGGCGTAGAGGATCCTCCACAGAACAATATGAGATAGGAAACTGGGGGTCGGAAAAGCCCGCTTAAGCAGATAATAGTCAAAGGTTCCTGTAGTCCCCTTTCATTATCATTTTATTTACTTTCCAGTGATACAAAACTCTCTGACAGGCGTGAGTGAATGAATGTGGGTGTGTTTCATGTTGCTATACGGTGGTTTAGTCTGCTGCAGAGAATCAATGGTAGTAGTACAGAGTGGCCAACCCCTGTAGTTTCCAGGTAGGCAAAGAGATTTGCTCACCTTGCGTAAAAGTTACCAGTGTTTGGTTGGTGGTCTCTGGGTTTTCCTGGCCACGGAATCGCGTGGGAGGCGTTGGAGTGTGTGAGACGGTCAGTCTGCTTCCAGCGCGCCGAGGGTGTGCAGCCGAGCTCTCTTCGAAGGAGGATGAGTTGGTTTAACCGCGTGGCTCGTTGTCTCGTAGCGAGAGGGGAGCTTTTAGCTTTTGGTCCCGCGTCTCGTCTTACAAAGATTGTTTAACTTTGTCGCAGCAAGAAATGCAAGGCTTTCGCAGACTTTCAGTTTGATTCCTAATGCAGACTTTGATCCGTAAGAAGAACGTAACACAGAAGTGTTGCATATGTAAAAAGTTCAAAAATGGCTCTGAGCACTACGGGACATAACAGCTGTGGTCATCAGTCCCTTAGAACTTAGAACTACTTAAACCTAACTAACCTAAGGACATCACCCACATCCATGCCCGAGGCAGGATTCGAACCTGCGACCGTAGCAGTCGCGCGGTTCCGGACTGCGCGCCTAGAACCGCGAGACCACCGCGGCCGGCTATGTAAGAAGTGCCGCCTCGGTTCGGTGTGAATGTTTGTCTGCTTGCAACTGCGTCTGTACACGTTTTAATCTTCACTGAACCTTAATAATTTTACATCTTTGTGAATTTTCTTTGTCTCATTTACCTTACGTCCGTTGGAAGCCATCCCCGTAGTTTAATATTAGAGTTTGTTGGCCCACTGCCATCACCCTTTGTCCATTCAAATTTGCCTTCTGTAAAATGTTGATTGTTCGCGGCTGCGTGGTTTAATGTCATTAAAACTTGGCCACGGTATGCACGAATTGTGTCTCCGAAAACCACATGGGCATACGAGTGTGCGGTGAATCGTGTACTGTTTCACAAGAAATTGTACTTAGTTACCAGGCAACAACAGTTGTGTAGATGCATTACATCAATGTTTTAAGGAATAAATACTGTTCAATTGTGTGTGAAATCTTATGAGACTTAACTGCTAAGGTCATCAGTTCCTAAGCTTACGCACTACTTAACCTAAATTATCCTAAGGACAAACACACACACCCATGCCCGAGGGAGGACTCGAACCTCCGCCGGGACCAGCCGCACAGTCCATGACCGCAGTGCCTAGACCGCTCGGCTAATCCCGTGCGGCAAGGAATAAATAGTTTTGCCACCAATCTTATCCTGTGTACCGATGTTACGTCTCTATTACCTACGCCATTTACCTTGTAGTTTCCTTGTTAGCCCATCCATAGCTTTTCCATGCGCACAGGTCCAATAATTAGTGTTTCCTTCTAATTTAAAACAAATTCATTAGAATAGATGTTGTTTTCAGGAGTGTTGCTGCAAGCTGCTCTTATGCACAGTGTTCACGTATTATTTACTTTATTTTAATATTTTATTCACGTGAACAATGCCTGGACCAAACTAGTAATCACATCACATTCTTTACAAGTGATAGTACAATGAATGTTCTCTTATGAGTCTTTCTTCTTATGATTAAATTAATTAATTTTCCGATTCAGTCGAACCCTTTATTTCTCGTGTGGCTAGAGTTGGTGGCGACCCAATCTTCTACGTTGATTTCAATGTCATATAGCATTTTCTTATTCAAACTGAGCTTCACGTAGCTTAAACATAACGCCAATTGTTTCCGCAACTTACACATAGTGATCATGACGTAAGCTAACTTACAACAGGAATAAAGTCACATTAACGTGTACTTTTTTTTTATTATGGAATCAATGCTAGTGTCGCAGTGGGTTAAATGTGCCAAAAGTTTTGGGAACTGTTTTTCAGTATGTTTACTGTGTATAACTAAATTTTTGAGTTAATAAAATCATTACCTTTACTTTACGCTAATGACCGGGTTCCATTTGAATGTCCGTTATACATTAGTTACAGTTAACTGTAAATACCATCATTGACACAATGAAAGTACCGTTTGCACGGTATCTTACAAAATGTGTTGAAACTGACGGCCACCAGCTTTAATGCAAGCATGACATTGGCGAACAAGATTCTGACGCACCCTGACAAATATCTTGGGTGTGGTCCTCATGTTGCCAGGTCCCTCGTTTCTTCTTTCCAAAGAACCAGTCCCCCCGCATTCGTCGATAGAGAGAAATAAACACTCGTCGTGACGGATGAAGCCTGTTAGGAAATCGTTGCCTGTACAGCGAGATGATTGCAACGTACTTCCCAACACACAGTGTGCACGTCAATCAGTTCTGCGAAACTGTACCGTTACTGCTCCATCGTACTGTATTGTAAGTCTCTGAATAGCTCTGTGTAATGAATGGGTCTCTCGTTGATTCATAGCACTTACTGTCACGGGACAATGTAAACACGATACAACAGGGCCACGTCATGGACAAGTAAAGCAAACAAAACCTGCATCTTGGCTTCCTAGTAATGAGGTTCGTCCTCCTGGTTTCCATGCAGGAAATAATAAATGTACATGTAAACGTGTAACCATGTACGCGTGTTAGATGTAAATAAGCAAGGAAACAATAATGCTACACAAAGCGTTAGACAAGTTTAATTCCCTATCTCCTTAAGCTATCTTCTCCGGCTGCAGGTTCCCTACCTAAAATTATTCAGTGGAGCATTCTCTATGTCATGTTAAAATTTTGCACGCTCTTACGGAAACGAACGGTATACATTGGAGACAGTAGGTCGTTCTGCAATGGGTCTCAGATGCCGTTTATCTGAGTTTGGGCAATACTGTCTCACGGAAAGAGCATCGTCTTCGATGCAGGGAATCCCATTTGTGTTCACGAAGTGTCTCGGTAATACCTGCATGCTGATCGCACCTACCACCAAAAAATCTAGCAGCCTGCCCCGGGATTGCTTCGATATCTTCCTCTAATCCGACTTGGTGGTGGGGGGGGGATCCCAAACACTCGAACAGTGCTCGAGAATAGATCGCACAAGCGTTCTGCGCGCCGTCTTATATATGTATGAGCTACACTTTTCCAGAATTCTCCTAAGAAAACAAAGTCGAACATTTGTCTTCCCTATTACCAGCCCGACGTGCTCATTCCACTTCATACCGCTTCCCAACGTTAGGCCTAGATATTCAATCGAAGTGGCTGTGTGAAGGTACACCCTACTAATTCTCTTTTAGAACGTTACAGGACTGTTTATCGTACTGATGTGTATTAACTTAAAAGCCGTGTATTGATGCTCTCCCTGTCCGTCAGTTCATTTATGTACACTTCTCACAATAGCCTCGTCTTCATATATTCCTTTCTTCGCCGATTCTGCAGAGAATGTCCTCGAAAAATGGTTAAAATGGCTCTGAGCACTATGGGACTTAACATCTGAGGTCATCAGTTCCCTACAATTTAGAACTACTTAAACCTAACTAACCTAAGGGCATCACACACAACCATGCCCGAGGCAGGATTCGAACCTGCGACCGTAGCGGTCGCGCGGTTCAAGACTGAAGCGCCTAGAACCACTCGGCCACAGCGGCCGGCGAATATCCTCATTTCATACGCAATCAGTCCCCCTACCTATCACCATGCTTTTATAGGACCACATCTCAAACGTTTGGATTTTTTTCTGTAGCGATTTTCCCATAATCCATGAGTCACTACCATACAATGATGTGCTTCAAACGTATAAACTTACAAATTTCTTCCTCTGATTAAGTCCAATTTTATTCTAGCAGTCTTCTCTTGGCCAGAAATGACCTTTTCTCCAGTGCTAGTCTGCTTTTTTATGTCCTCCTTGCTGCGTCCGTCATGTGTTATTTTGCTTCCAATGAGGCTGAGTTCGTTAACATCACCTACTTAATGGTCACCAATTTTGATTTTAGGTTTTCGCTAATCTCATTCCTGCTACTCTTCATTATTTTAGTTTCTCTACAGTTTACTGTCAATCCGTAGTGTGTATTCATTTGGCTGTTCATTTCAGTTAACAGGTACACCAGATATTCCTCATTTTCACTGACTTTTGCAGTGTTATCAGCAAACCTTATTACTGATATGTTATTGTCCTGAATTTTAATCCCACTCTTGAACCTTTCTTTTAAATCCGTCATTGCTTCTTCGGTGTATACATAGAACAACAGGTGTGAAGGACTACATCCCTGTCTTACACCGCTTTTAAACCGAACATTTCATTGTTCGTCTTCTGTTCTTATTTTTTCCCTCTTGGTTGTTCTACAAATCTTATATTATACCTCTTTCCCTATACCCTACGTCTATTTTATTCAGAATTTTGAACACCTTGCACCATTTTACATTATCGATCTCCGCAAAGGGGTCGAAACGCCGAGTGTGAGAAAAGAAGTAGAAGAGGAACGTAACATACATTAACAAGCTAGAAGCTTTTACCTTCAGTCTAAAGTTTGCTTCCTTATGACGGTCCATCTAGTACCACTATCGTTATACAATCCATAACTGCGCTCTTTAGCATGACAGGTATTAGCTAGGGCGAGTTACTGCAAACACGCACATTTAGGCGGGCCCTTTGGTGAAAGAAAGAAATTTTGTGACTGTCATTCACAAAGGTGCATTTCCGACATAGAGTCATGGAGACAATTTTGTTCGATTCGACGGCCGCTATCTTTCTCTGACGTTATCAAGTTCTTTCTCCCCACCCTATATGCTTTTTAATTTATTGTCTATTAACACACTGTATACTTCTGGTAGAACGGTTACCGGAATTGAGAAATGATGCAAACTTATCTAAAAATTATAAGATGATTTTTTAATTGTTTCTTCAATGGCTCCTTTCTCTCTCTCTCTCTCTCTCTCTCTCTCTCTCTCTCTCTCTCTCTCCCTCCCTCTTTCTCTCTCTCTCTCTCTCTCTCTCTCTCTCTCTCTCTCTCTCTCTTCCGCTTTGCGTTATCTGAAAAAGAAGGCATAAAGCATTGAATGTAGTCATGGAAATAATTACGACATTTGTGACACATCTGAGGGCCTTGAATGTTTGTCCCGTGCGGCACGCTACATCTTTACATAGACACGCGACGGAACTTTCGTACAGCTAAGCGATATCAGATTTTTAACATATTTTTGTCCACTGCGCAATAGTCCGGTATTCACGACGGTAATCGAATATCTCGTGACGCAGATGAATGATAAAGCTGTCAAAAAAAAAAAAAAAAAAACATAAATGTTAAGGAAATAGCTCTCTTTCCCCCTCTCTGTCCCTCTCTGCGTTATGAACATTCGTTTACGTCTTGTAATAAACGTGATAAAAGGTAATATAGCTACATAGTCATGCCAGCTTCAGACGGAACCACGTCAAAACAAAGCAAATGCTGACAACGTGTACTAGTCTGAAAAGTTCGGAGATGAAGGGCTGTAACAGGTAGTGACATAGCTACTAATATTTCCCTGCAAGGGATGCCATATAGACTACTGGCCATTAGAATTGTTACGCCACGAAAGTGACGTGGTACAGACGCGAAATTTAACCGAAAGGAAGAAGATGCTGTGACATGCAAATGATTAGCTTTTCAGAGCATTCACACAAGGTTGGCGCCGGTGGCGACACCTACAACGTGCTGACAAGAGGAAAGTTTCCTACCGATTTCTCATACACAAACAGCAGTTGACCAGCGTTGCATGGTGAAACGTTGTTGTGATGCCTCGTGTAAGGAGAAGAAATGCGTACCATCACGTTTCCGACTTTAATAAGGGTCGGATTGTAGGCTATCGCGATTACGGTTTATCGTATCGCGACATTGCTGCTCGCGTTGGTCCATATCCAATGACTGTTAGCAGAATATGGAATCGGTGGGTTCAGGTGGGTAAAACGGAACCCCATGGTGGATCCCAACGGCCTCGTATCACTAGCAGACGAGATGACAGGCATGTTATCTGCATGGCTGTAACGGATCGTGCAGCCACGTCTCGATCCCTGAGTCAACAGATGGGGACGTTTGCAAGACAACAACCATCTGCACGAACAGTTCGACGACGTTTCCAGCAGCATGGACTATCAGCTCGGAGACCATGGCTGCGGTTACCCTTGACGCTGCATCACAGACAGAAGCGCTTGCGATCGTGTACTCAACGACGAACCTGGGTGCACGAATGGCAAAACGTCATTTTTTTGGATGAATACCGGTTCTGTTTACAGTATCATGATGGTCGCAACCGTGTTTGGCGACGTCGCGGTGAACGCACATTGGAAGAGTATATTCGTCATCGCCATACTGGCGTATCACCCGGCGTGACGGTACGGGGTGCCATTGGTTACACGTCTCGGTCACCTGTTGTACGCATTGACGGCACTTTCAACAGTGGACATTACATTTCAGATGCGTTACGACCCGTGGCCTTACCCTTCATTCGATCCCTGCGAAAGCCTACATTTCAGCAGGAAAATGCACGACCACATGTTGCAGGTCCTGTACTGGCATTTCTGGATACAGAAAATGTTCGAATGCTGCCCTGGCCACCACATTCTCCAGATCTCTCACCAATTCAAAACGTCTGGTCAATGGTGGCCGTGCAACTGGCTCGTCACAATAGGCCAGTCACTACTCTTGATGAACTGTGGTATCGTGTTGAAGCTGCATGGGCAGCTGTACCTGTACACGCCATCCAATCTCTGTTTGACTCAATGCCCAGGTGCATCAAGGCCGTTATTACTGCCAGAGGTGGTTGTTTTGGGTACTGATTTCTCAGGATCTATGCACCCAAACTGCGTGAAAATGTAATCACCTGTCAGTTCTAGAATAATATATTTGTCCAATGAATACCCGATTATCATCTGCATTTCTTCTTGGTGTAGCAATTTTAATGGCCAGAGACTATCTGCGACACTTTCCAAACAGAATTACTCTGGGAAAGGACTTTCAGGAGGCGGCTCGGCCAGCGCTCACGCTCGCTCGCCGCCTGCCTACGGACAGCTAGCGGTGAAAATGGGCAGCCAGACATCACGATGTAGCGCAAGGAAAGGGCGAACTGAGCGCTGTCTTCAAAGGAACGACTGTGTGTTACGTTCGCCGAAGCCTTAGACGCTGCTCTATGTACTCGTACCTAATGGCGCAGGGCTGAAAGTGGAGAGTAGCTCTGTGTAAACAGTTGGAAATCAGCAATGTGGCCGTATTAGGGAGTGAGAAACATCATCCTCAGTTTACAAGACGTCAAAGCAGGATGGCTAGCTGCAATTGTAAGTCACAGACCAACAGTGTGACACGCAGTTGCGTGATACATTTCGTAATAAAATAAGTCCTGTTTAATCATGTGAAAATATTCCTTATCACAAACTTCCAAGAATTCACAAGTTTGCAGCTACGATTATGTCGATATTTGGATGTAAATAACTGAGCGAAAAACTTCTTCCCGCAGTTGGAAAGAACGAAATCTATCTGCAGAAGTTCACTTACAGACTGCAAATTTAAAGTTTAATTTCGAATTAGTGTTGCTCAGAAAGTGGTACCAGACAATTGACCCTTTTGGGGAAAGGAAAACAATTAAAATTCATTGACATCCAGTGTCTTTTCTGTTTAACGTGTGCATAAAATAGTCATGTAATACACCGTTGATGTCAATTTAAACTTCGTACAAAAGTTGTAAGAAATATCAAGTTTCGCAGTGTCTGCCCCATATTCTTCGCCTCATCAATTAACTGCTAACGTCATCAGTCCCTAAGCTTACACACTACTTAAACTAAATTTTCCTAAGGACAAACACACACACATACCCATGCCCGGGGGAGGACTCGAACCTCCGCCGGGACCAGCCGCACAGTCCATGACTGTAGCGCCATTAGACCGCTCGGCTAATCCCGCGCGCCGCCTCATCAATTAAAAAAATATGTTAATTTCATTTCGTTGTCATTTCTCTTCAACGATATAAGTTTGCCACAAAAGACACACACAATAATATGCTATTCATTTGAAATTAAGAAACAATACACTTTTATACAGAAAATCGACATTATTATTTGGTCTTCATTTATTTAAGAACTGAGCTGAGAAACCTGGCGTTGTCCAGGTATTTATTTTTTCCAGTCTTCTATTAGTTCAATTCCTCCTCTCTCCTCTCTGAATACATCTCCGCCTCCCGTTCTCTTTATGCACCTCCTCCTCTCCCCCTAATTTCATCTCCCTCTCTCCCTCTTTTATCAATCCTCTCTTCCCCCTCTTTGTCTATCTTCTCCTTCCATTCTCTATCTCCATCACCTCTTCCCCCTCTCCCTATTCGTCTCATCCCCTTACCTTTCTGTATCCATCTCCTCATCCCGCTCACTGTCCATTTCCTCCCCGCCTTCTGTCTGTTCATCTCTTCCTTCCCATCTCTCCGTCCCACTCTTCCTCTCGCTGTCTCTATCAGTCTCCTCCTCTTTCCTTTCTCTCTGTGCATCTACTCCTCTCCCCTTTCTTTTTCCATTTTCCACTTCCCTCTCTGTGTCCATCTCTTACTCCTCCCCCTCCTCCTCCTCCTCCTCCTCCTACCTCTGCCCTTCTTCTTGTTGCGCTTTGCTATCTGTCTATCTACTCATCCTCCATTCTCCCTCCACGTCAACTCACTGGCGTTTATTACCCTGCAGTATTTCTTTCCAGGATGTAAATAACATGTATACCGAATTTGGCTGAAATCGTTCCAGCGGTTAAGAGTGAACTCTTTACCCGTGGCTTTGCTCACACAAGCACATGTCAAATATATTTCACACGTATTTTATTCGTATTTGGGCACATATTTCACCTGTTATGTCTAGGAATTTCGCCTTGCAGTTTCATTTTCGAGGAGCGTAAAGTTTATGACGTAGTACATCCCGAAATACGTGCTGTACAATGACACAATTTTGCAGGTACATCAAGCGGTATATGTGCATATTGTTAGCGATATGTATTGCGAACAGAGCTAGATCTAAAGAACTAATAAATTAAAACGTCATTCATGATGCAGCAGTTTCTTGTCGCATTTCAGTGTTTGTGACGTCATACCCCCTGAAGTATGTCTCGTACAATGATATGATGTTGTAGATACATTCTGCGGTATATTTAGATGCTATCTGCGAAATGTGTTGCTGGTACTTTCAGTGTTATATGTCAATAAAGTCTGTAAAAGGTGTCACGAAAACAGATATTATAAGGAATTAAGAAATTAAAACGTCATGCGATATGTGGTAGTTTTACTGCATGAATAGCAAACATGTAGTACGCGATAAACATTTCCCCTTTCACAATATTGTGGAGGTCGTCAGCGAGAAAAACTTTCGCAAAGGTATGAGATTATGTGTAATGTTTGTTGCAGGTCTCTAAGCGGTGTCATTCTCACATACTAGATAACTGAAGTGTCGTTAGTCTCACGTCGTGAGCTTCAGTGCTTTTTCACGCCTACCTCCACCCGCTTAACTGGTGGTTGTTTGTTACCCCGACAGTGATTCTTTTCCAGACAGTAATAGATATCTGTACCAAGTTTGGCTGGGATCGGTCCTGCGATTTAGGAGGACCAGCGTAACATACACACACACTGTACATGCGAACATCCATATCTTTTAATTGTGTGGACTTAACACCATCATAATGGACGGAAACAAACACAGTACACCGTGTATTGAGGTAAATAACCTGTTGATGGATCAGAACAGATGACAAGATCGCGTGCCATAAGCGTGCGCACAGCCATGGGACTGGTAGTGCAGCGGAACTACCAGGGGCTCACAGCTAATAGGGTCCATGTACTGCAATTCCTAACCAAGGCTTTGGACTCGTCCTCTATCACTACCTTCTCTCTTTCCACTTGGTTCGGCGTTGCCAGCTAGCTCCGTCACCTTCACACTACCGATCAGCCGCCAAGCGCGACACAATAGGAGAGTCGCAGCTAAGAAGCCGGCGGGAGTGGCCGAGCGGTTCTAGGATCTACAGTCTGGAACAGCGCGACTGCTACGGTCGCAGGTTCGAATCCTGCCTCGGGCATGGATGTGTGTGATGTCCTTAGGTTAGTTAGGTTTAATTAGTTCTAAGTTCTAGTAGACTGATGACCTCAGCTGTTAAGTACCATAGTGCTCAGAGCCATTTGAACCATTTGAACCATCGCAGCTAAGAAAACATGGCGGCTAGATACGTCACGAAGCACTGTAAATACTGGGTGACCTAGGAGCAGTGGTCAGTATTCAGAGATGTCACAGGAACGATCATTCGGAGGGAAAAGAGTCTAGTAGGCATACGCACTAAAATGCATGCCTTATGAGCTTTGAGCATCATCAGGTTACACTCCCAACAGTCTTCATCAGAGTTGTGTCAATATCATGACTTACATAAGACAGCAAAACTTCTTACATCATAATACTGACGCAACTCTGTGAGAATTTCTTATGAAGACTGTTGGCAGCGTAACCCGATGTAGTTCTTTTGCACGCAACCGGCCGTGTCGTAATAAATGTGAATCAACACAGCTGTGCTGTTTTTTATTAATATCCTTGTACTTGGTCGACGTCAATATTATATGATTAGATAACGTTCGTCAGTTTGATGCTGATAATACCTTCCAGCGACTAGAGCCAACATAGGATTGTACAGCCAACCGGTTGCACGTAACTGGTAGGTACAATGACCTAGGTTTCGACACCTATTAGGAGTGTTTCATCAGAATGAAATTTTGCTGAATCCTATAAAATAATACATAGAAAAATGGTACGAAAAAAGCCACATTAACCAAGATGACAATTCTCGTGACATACAAAGGTTACTTATGTAAAATCACATTGCTAAAAACCAATGTTCAGAGTTTAGAGGAGCTGTTCTCAAGCTAAAAGTGAAATAAAACGTTCTAGCCTTTGTCACGTGTGCCCAGCTGGTAACAACATCAGACTCAAGAGTCTCTAAACTCTGACCCTTGCTTTTTAGCAATGTAATTTGACGTAAGTAACCTTCATTCGTCATGTAGATTGTCGCCTTGTTAATGTGGTTTTTGTCGTACCTAATTTTCTATATATCATTTTATAGGATTTAGGAAAATTTCATTCTGACGAAGACACCCCAAGTAGGTATCGAAATGTAGGTCAATTTACCAATCAGTTATGTGCAACCGGTCGGCTGCATAATTCTATGTTTAAACTACTATACGGTTGCCGAGTAACAGCCATGTTCAGAAGTGAGATTGATTCGAATAAATGTGCATGGTAGTACTGGCGTCGCAGCCTCATACGAATGATGGGCGTTCCTACATCTTTATCTTTACTCACACGAAGTGTTGAGTGCTATTGACAAGAGATTTCAATTTGATTCCGTATTTCTAGATTTCCAGAAGGCTTTTGGCACTTTACCTCACAAGCGGCTTGTGAACAAATTGCACGCTTATGGAATACCGTCTCACGTATGAGCCTGGATTCGTGATTTCACAAGAGTCGTAGTTCGTAGTCATTGGTGGAAAGTCGTCAAGTAAAATAGAAGTGATTTCCAGCGTTGCCCACGGTAATGTTGTAGCCCCTCTGCTGTTCTTTATCTGTATAAATGGTTCGGGAGACAATCTGAGCAGTCATCTTACATTATTTGCAGGTGATGCTGTCGTTTATCGTCTACTAAAGCCATCAGAAGATAAAAAAAAATAATTGCGAAACGATTTAGAAAAGATATCTGTATGATGCGAAAATTGGCAATCGATCCTAAACAATGAAAAGTGTGAGGTCATCCACATGAGTGCTAAAAGGAATCCGTTAAATCATGGGTTATACGATAAATGAAATCTAAATGCCGTAAATTCAACTAAATACTTAGGAATTACAGCTACGAACAACTTTAATTTGGGAAGAGCACGTAGAAAATGTTGTGGGGAAGGCAAACCAAAGACTAGAGTTTATTAATGGGAGAATACTTAGAAGATGCAACAGATCTACTAAAGAGACTGCTTACATTGTGCTTGTCCGTCGTCTTTTGGGGTACTGCTGCGCGGTCTGGGGTCCTTACCAGATAGAATTAACGAAGTACATCGAGAAAGTTCAAAGAATGCCAGCACGTTTTGTATTATCGAGAAATAAGGGAGAGAGTGTCACGTAGATGATACAGGATTTGGGGTGGACATCATTAAATAAATAAAATTACAATGAAATCCAGACCTTTAGCTGCTTACAGGCGTTGATAAATATCAACAGGGAGAGTTTAAAATGTGTGCCCCGACCAGGATCTTCTGCTTACATGGAAGACGCTCTGTCCAACTGAACCACCAAGGACACAAAGGATAACGCGACTGCAGGGACTTATCCCCAGTACGCTCCTTGCGAGACCCACACTTCCAACTTCCTGTCCACGCACCACATTTGCAGTGCCCCTGACCGCTATACTCATTACTCGCGACAGTCAGTTTACCGATTCCCGTTAGAGTAAGGACAATGTGAGCGCATCAACACTGAAGAAGATCATTGGCCGGTAAGCATTATCTATATGAAGATGGTATCTGTTCTTTCGGACATCTGTTCTTTCGCGATACAAGGTCTCAGTGAATGAGCGGGGCACTAACTACAGTGTCATTTCACGATCAGTTCAAAATGGTTCAAATGTCTCTGAGCACTATGGGACTTAACATCTGTGGTCATAAGTCCCCTAGAACTTAGAACTACTTAAACCTAACTAACCTAAGGACACCACACACATCCATGCCCGAGGCAGGATTCGAACCTGCGACCGCAGCAATCGCGCGGTTCCGGACTGAGCGCCTAGAACCGCGAGACCACCGCGGCCGGCCACGATCAGTTCGCCAAGGTCGCCCCCTTTCGATATTTTTGTATGTGATGACGTTGGAAGCCTGCCTACATGGTCTCCGAAAACGGCTGGAGGGAGTGCCGTTGTCACCACAGCTGACCTTTCATTGCCACGCTTATGTTAACGATGTGACGCTGCTGGCACGGGCAGGTGACGAAGTACGTACGGCGTTGGCATGGATACAGCGATACGGGATGGCAGCAGGAAGCGTGCTTAATCTACAGAAGTCACGCTGCATGAATGTCGGTCGAGGATTACAACCGGTGGAGGAAGGCCCGCTCATGTTAGTTAACACCATAAAATGTAAGGTGTCACGTTCCACTCAGATGTGCAGCGGACAGCAGCGGATAACTACCGTCACATACTGAAGCTTATGCTGTTACAGAAATTAAGAGCGTTGGATATGATTCAGAGGGTGACCTATGTTAACGTATACCTAGCACCGAGACTCACTGACGTAGCGCATGTCCTGCCTTTAACGCGCACAATGGCAACGCGGATGCAAGCAACTTTTGGAACTTACGTGAGTGTGGGATACCTGTTTAAGATCCAATACACAACGCTTACGCTACCACCTGGAGAGGGTGGACTTGGTCTGGTGAACGTATATGAAAAGGCACGGACGTTATTCGTCAGTACGGTTTTTAGACAGTGGCGCGGTCAATTTCGCAGTATCTCGGGTGCGTTGGTCGAAGCACTGGCGCCCACTTCAATGCTGCCCCCAGTCAGTGTGGGCCATATTTCATCGAAGATGTCACATTTCAAGTCTTTCTTTTTGAAGCTTAGGTATGTCAGAGAAGCCTTCCCAGCAACACGATTACCGACGACGCGAGATGTGCACAAAACATTACTGCGCCGGTGCCCCGGGAATACCCTGGAAAAGAATACCCAGACAAGAACTGGTGACAGACATGGCGCATTATGCGGAACATTTACCTCCCAACGTCGGTACGCTCAATATGGTACTTGATGGTAAGTAGGAAGTTCGCAACGAACCAACGGCGACATGCGATTCATTTGGCAGACACTCCACTATGTTGAAGCTGTGCAACAGTGAACACTGATGAACATCGTTTTGCATGCTGTGGGGCGGCTCCGGCACAACAAGTATTGGCGCTCCTGTTACGCTCCGCCCCTCACACAGTTTCATCGGACACACTCCTTTCCCCCCCAAGAATCTTATTTTCCGGTCCATAAAACAAATGCAGTGACATGGGTACGGGGATTGGTTGTGGGCTACGTCTACAACGAACCGGAAAAGGATAAAATGGATTTTTGGCATTTTCTCCTGGATGGACACGCGAAGCTGCAACAGCATAAGAAATATAGGCAAGACTTGGCTAATTATCTGCTGCGGAAATTTACGGACCCGCCGGCGAGATGGGGTATGACGGGTGAGACATGAGATAGACGAAGTAAGCCAAGACAGACAGGTACCACACTTATCGGAACCTTAGTTATTTTCGAGAAGACGATGTAACCTCCGCGTGACACAGTACTCGTTAAAGCCTGTGCTAAGATAAGTGAGCGGGGTTCACCTTATGAGAAAGGATTTTCGTATAGATATCGACCGCGTGTACCTGAATGGTGGCAAATCAGACTTACATCCACTCAGTAATAACAATGATACGTCAAGTAAGTTCGAAATGCAATTACACGTCAGGATGGACCAAAAGCAACTGTGAAGATGCTACCAATTTGTTAATAATACGGTCGCCAGCCTAATTAGGCATTAACTGAGTTTCTTCTCTGTACAAGTTGGTAGATATTCATGCATAACAACAAATTTTCCTTAGCGTTGCAATACCTTTCCATTTAGTGCCTATGGAATTTTTCCATGCTGTGTGGCCGTTGGAACGGCATACCTGAGGGTCAGTGAAGCTATGTCTTCCAGGAGAGCCTCCTCGCTCCAGAAGGTGTTGCTCAGACCAGTGTCAAACTCCAACTACTACTGCTGAGCCCGTTGTGCCGTGCAGTGCCCGCGTGCATTTTCCCGCGCACGCCTGCCATCCACCTTTTACCGCTCCCTGACAGACCGGGTATTCACCCGAGGTTTTGCATTCTACATATCCTAACAGATTGCCTACGTATGGACCAGACGCACAGTTACAATTTCAAACATCTTACAACAGTTTCAACATTTGTTACATTTCAATTCTATTACAATATTGCTTGACATTTGACATAAACATAAATATTCACATTTAAACTTGTTTACCGTTTTCTTAACACAATGGCATGAAACTTAGTTACGCTAAGTTCATTGTAATAGAACAGAATGATATCTTTTCACTGTCTGCGAAATATCGCCAGGTCCCGCCAGACTATCACTGCACGACCCACCTGAGAGTTCCTGTGTCAACGAATGCGGTTCTCAGTTGGCGGCAACCGCTATATTATTGACAACGATTTTACTAGTGTTTGTGGACTTAGTTTTCGCTCACGTTGTCAGTCGGCTTAGTGTTTAGCACTGGACGACGACTTGACGGGATATAGGGACTGAACTGCTCTGTATAACTGTGCTGGTGTGCTGAGTAGTGCCGGCCGGAGTGGCCGTGCGGTTCTAGGCGCTACAATCTGTAACCGAGGGACCGCTGCGGTCGCAGGTTCGAATCCTCCTAGGGCATAGATGTGTGTGATGTCCTTAGATTAGTTAGGTTTAATTAGTTCTAAGTTCTAGGCGACTGATGATCTCAGAAGTTAAGTCGCATAGTGCTCAGAGCCATGTGAACCATTTGCTGAGTAGTAAACTAAGTGTGACGGGACACCTGTATCTACAGCAAATAAATGTCTACGTCGTTTCCCCTTGGTTCTGGAATAGTCTCAAATATATCCTCAGTTTATCTGTTAGTCTTCTCGTATAATCTTGAATTTCGCATTTTCTCCAAAACATTTTGGGAATTGATATGTATCAATCTGAAATTAAATGTTTGCATTACATTACAAAAGACGTTCTTTATGGCCAGTAACTCCGCTGGCTAGATGGAGGTTTCACGAGGAAGTACAGTAATTTGATTGGTGTCGATACATGGACTGAAGAGAGCGAAGCCGACTGCCTCTCACGTTTTAGATCAATCTGCGTATACTCGTATAAAGACTATTGCGGCCAATGTCGTTCAGCAACTTGCTCTGATATGTACTGATGCCCGCCCCGTTTATTAAATCGTTTGGAAATATTACAGCACGCCTCTTTTAAAGAAGATATCAAATGGACATCAGGTCCAAGGTAATTCCGTGTCCTGTAGAACTATTGATAAGAGACTTCGACACTTTCCATACTTTCTTACCAGCAGAGTAGTTCGTTTAGTTGTTTTCCGGCGTGATACTTGTGTTAACCCACAAGAATATGGAACATGTATCTTGAGATCCCTTGTGGCGTTTCTGTAGCTTCCATTAACAGTGCGTTGGTGACAGTTGTTTTCTCAAGTCCCAAGTGTAGGGCGGATCACTATATAATGGAGAACATACGCTCTCTGCAAAGCAGATATTGTTGCGTTGCCATGTATGATGCTTCTATAATCGGAAATAAAGTAGATCAAGACCTTACACACAGGCTAAAGCATCATCAGGTCCCCTAGCTACCACACCCTCCCATCATTAGAGACTTCTCACCGAGCGAGGTGGTGCAGTGTTTAGCACACTGGAATCTCATTCGGGAGGACGACGGTTCAAACCCGTGTCTGGCCATCCTGATTTAGGTTTTCCGTGATCTCCCTACACCGAGTCATGCATATTCCGAGATGGTTCCTTTGAAAGGACGAGTTCCTTCCCAATCCTTTGCTAACACGATGGAACAGATGACCTCGCTGTCTGGCCCCTCCCCCAAATCAACCAACCAACCAGAGACTTCTCTGTCCATACACTAATCCAATTCACCAATTCCCATTTGGAAGCAACTATTTCCTTTACTTTTAGTCATAAGTATTGGGAGTGGTTTGATGTGGGCAGTCAAGAGCTTATTCCTTGCGCCAACTTCTTCATCTCAGTGTAGCACTTGCACCCTGCATCTTCCATCTTTTATGGTATATATTCCAAGCTCTGTCTTTCCCTTCAGCTGTTAACCTCTACAGAACCCTCTAGCACTATGGAAGTTATTCACTGATATCTTAATACGCGTTCTGTCATATTATCCTTCTTTCTATTCAGTGTATTCTGTATGTTCTTCTCGTTGCCGATTCGTCGAAGGTCCTATTCATCTCTTGGCGTACCAGTCCACCTAATTTTCAAAATCCTTTTATAGTATAACATTTGAAACGGTTAGATTCTCTTCCTCTCCTGCTTTCCCGCATTCCATGACTCACTGTCATACAAAGCTGTAATCCAAACTTACATTCGAAAACGTTAATTCCTCAAAATAAGGTTGCCGTTTCGTACTAGTAGACATTTTACGGCCTAGAGTGTTCTCTTTGCCGCTGTTTATCTGTTTTTTAGGTTCTCCTTGTTTCGCCTGCCATGTTTCCAAGGTAGCAAAATCCATTCACTTCGTCTACTTCGTGCTCCCAAATTTTGATATTAAGCTTATCAGTAATCTCATTTCTGATACTGCTGATTCCTTTTTACTGTATTTGACTTACTGTGAATCCGTATTCCGTACTCCTTAGACTGTTCATTCCATTCAACAGCAGCTCCTGCAGTTCTTCTTCACTTTCATTGAAGATAGCAGTGTCGTTACGGAACTGTACCATTGATATCTTCTTGCTTTGCTTCTTCAACAGAGAGCAGGACCTGAATCCGGCTAGAGCGGTCGGAGACATCGGTCATGTGTGCGTGAGGTATGCCTGCTTGTCTGAATGTGTGTGTGTTTTTCTTTCTTTTCTGAAGAAGTCTTTGATCGAAAGCTCAGTGTGTAACAGTCTTTTCGTTGCACTTGTCTGAAACTCAACGTGTCACATTCACGGTGAGTAGCATTCTATCCTTTTCATAACTGTTTGTCAATTCACCAATTCCCATTTGGAAGCAACTATTTCCTTTACTTTTAGTCATAAGTATTGGGAGTGGTTTGATGTGGGCAGTCAAGAGCTTATTCCTTGCGCCAACTTCTTCATCTCAATAAATTTTATTCGCACTTTTCAGACTTTCTTTTATTGTGGTCACTGCTTCTTCAATGTACAGGGTGTTCCCGTAAGAGCGTGTCGAAATGTAACAGGACGCAGAGAATGCTCCACTGAACAATTTGAGGTAGGGGACCTGGAATGGGAGAAGCCAGCTTACCGAGATACTGAAGTAAATTTGTCTACCGCTTTGTCTAGCATTATTGTTTTCCAGCTTATTTACGACTGACACGAAATTTGCTATTTATTTACATTCTTTTTTTCCCGCAAGGAAACACAGGGCACGAGCCTGATTACTAGGGAGTCATGATGCAGGTTTTATTCACTTCACGTCTCCATAATGTGGCTCTGTTGCATCGTATTTACATTATTCCATGAAATAACGTGCTGTGAATCAACGACAGGCCCATTCATTACTCAGTGCTATTCAGAGACGTACGGTACAATACGATGGAGCAGTGCTGGTACAGTATTTCCTGGACGCTGGACTGGAACGTGAGGTCATATTCCGTGGCCTGCGAGGTCACCTGACCTGAATCCCCGTAATTGTTTCCTCTGGGAATATCTAAAGTCACTGGTGTATGTGACCCAGTATATACGGAGAAGGAATTAGTTGCCACAATTGTAGCTGCCCTTGGTTTGATTCGAAACACACCAGGAATATTTGTCAGGGTGCGTCAGAACCTTGTTCTGTCATGCTTGAATTAAGGTTGATGGCAATCAGTTCCAGCAGATTTTATAAGATACAGTACAAGTGGTACGTTCATTGTGTCAATGATGGTATTTGCAATTAACTAATGTAACGTGATTTAATTCCTATTATCTCCTTAATAGGACCCCAGGTTCCCTACCTCAAATTGTTCAGTGGAGCATCCCCTATGTCGTGTTAAATTTTTGCACACTCTCACGGAAACACTCAGTGTAGATTAAACAGTAAGGGTGAAATACTACAAGGAACTGATGACGCTGCGGTTTGGTCCCATGACAAACCAAACCAACAAACCAAACGAAATACTCAATCCCTGTCTTACATCCTTCTTTAACTTAGTTGATTGTTAGGTACCAGGAAGGCCAGGCGTAGGTCGTCGGGATAGTTTCGGATGTGCTCCCAATTTGAATAAAAAAACTCCAAGGCAGACATGAGCTGTAACAATAATATTTATTTAGAACGTGACCGTTCCCTTACGCTTACAAAAGGTCATATAGACTCTATTACGAACAATAAATGTTACATATTTCACTTCTGATTGAACAACATCATTTTTCTCAGGTTCGTCACCTGCAATTTCGACACAAACATAAAATGGATTAATACCTTGAAATAACTTATTTTTACATTTACACTGGTTCTCTAAATCTACCCATGACTTCACTTTTCCAATTTCTGCACTACATTCTGGTTTAGAATAGGTAATAAACTTAAAAGCATTACGCCTACCATATTTTCTCCATGGAACACCGGATGACTTATCTGGCTTCAAACTAAAAGGTCCCAGTTTATTAGTACACGCTAATCTAACCTTTTCTAATGCACCTTGGTCCTCAAACATTTTCTTGTTAGCCCTATCATCTAATGTCAATCGCTAAATTTTTATGGAAATTGGATGTACGTTCTAATCTCCTTCAGCTCCCTCTCTCTGTTTACCTCCTTCTTTGCCTCTCTCCATGTTCTTCTCCTACTGCCTCTCCCCGTCCATCACCTTCTCCCCCCCTCTCTCTCCGTCCATATACTTTTACCCCATCTCTCTGTACATCGCTCCTTCCCCCCTCTCTGTCCATCTCCCCTTCCTCTCTCTACATCACACCCACATCTCCTCTTCCTCGCTCTGTGTGACCTAGAGCCTTGTTGATTGATATTGCAGAATCAGATTTCCTAATAGTTTTCTAATGATGAGCCGAAGAGCTATAAATACGATATTCCTGCTGTTTGTGGAAATCATGTGAGGAAGTAAACAAAACATCACATTGTTACGTAGACAATTTTATATTAAAAATTATAATGGGGACGAATGTATCTGAGAGAATCAATTAGTGTAATGGTTCAAATGCCCTGCTATACTAGTTAACACTGACTGCAAGAAAGAAAACAAAGCCGCACATTTTGACAGCAGCCAAGAATTTTCTTTCTCGCAGTAGGTTTAAACAGGAGACCTGTACATTTTTCCTGTGTGGCCGTGCGGTTCTAGGCGCTACAGTCTGGAACCGCGTGACCGCTACGGTCACAGGTTCGAATCCTGCCTCGGGCATGGATGTGTGTGATGTCCTTAGGTTAGTTGGGTTTAAGTAGTTCTAAGTTCTAGGGGACTGATGACCACATATGTTAAGTCCCATAGTGCTCAGAGCCATTTGAAGTCCTTAGGTTGGTTAGTAGGTTAAAGTAGGTCTAAGTTCTAGGGCACTGATGACCACAGATTTTAAGTCCCATAGTGCTCAGAGCCATTTGAACCATTTTTTTTGTACATTGTTATTTAAAACAAAATTATAGCCGATGATTGTCTGAATGTTTATTAGGGTATCGTGTTAATTTTTGAAGAAAATCGGTGAAGTACTATTTAGTAACAAATACACTATGTGATCAAAGGTATCCCGACACCCCCCAAAAACATACGTTATTAATATGAAGTGCAGCTGAAACGACCTCAGTAGTCACTAGACCTCGTGAGAGAGCAGAATGGGGGGCTCCGCGGTATTGACGGACTTCTAACGTGGTCTGGTGATTGCGTGTCATTTGTGTCATACATTTTCACACGAGATTTCTACACTCCTAAACATCCCTAGGTCCACTGCTTTCGATGTGATAATGAAGTGAAAACGTGAAGGGATACGTACAGCACAAAAGCCTACAGGCCGAGACCGAGCGAGGGAGCGCAGTGGTTAGACACTGGGCTGGCATTCGAGAGGACGACGGTTCAATCCCGCGTCCAGCCATCCTGATTTAGGTTTTCCGTGATTTCCCTAAATCGCTCCAGGCAAATGCCGGGATGGTTCCTTTCAAAGGGCACGGCCGACTTCCTTCCTCGTCCTTCCCTCATCCGATGAGACCGATGACCTCGCTGTCTGGTCTCCTTCCCCAAACCAACCAACCTACAGGCCGACCTCGTCTGTTGATTGACAGACCGCCGACAGTAGATGAGGTTCGTAACGTGTAATAGGCAGAAATCTATCCAAACCATCACAGAGGAATTCCAGACTGCACCAGCACCCACTGCAAGTACCATGGCAGCTAGCCCGGAAGTGAGAAAACTTGGATGTCATGGTCGAGCGGCTGCTCATAAGTCATACATCACGCCGGTAAATGCCAAACGCCGCCTAGCTTGGTGTAAGGAGCGTAAACATTGGATGATTGAACAGTGGAAAAACAGTGTGTGTAAGGACGAATCACGGTACATAGTGTGGCGATCCGATGGGTTTGGGTATGGCTAATGCCCGGTGAACGTCATCTGCCAGCGTGTGTAGTGACAACAGTAAAATCCGGAGGCGGTGGTGTTATGGTGTGGTCGTGTTTTTCGTGGAGGGGGCTCACATCCATTCTTGTTTTGCGTGCACTACCACAGCGCAGGCCTACATTGATGTTTTAAGCACCATCTTGCTTCCCACCGTTGAAGAGCAATTCGGGGATTGCGACTGCTTCTTTCAACACGATGTAGTAGCACCTATTCGTAATGCACGGCCTGTGGCGGAGTAGTTACATAACAATAACATCCCTGTAATGGACTGACCTGCACAGAGTCCTGACCTGAATCCTATAGAACAGCTTTGGGATGTTTTGGAATGCGGACTTCGTGCCATGCCTCACCGACCGACATCTATAAGTCTCCTCATTGCAGCAGTCCGTGAAGAATGGGCTGCCATTCTACAAGAAACCTTCCAGCACCTTTTTGAACGTATGCCTGCGAGATTGGAAGCAGGCATCAAGGCTAAGGGATGGAAAGAGCCACGAGCTTGTAAGTCAAATTCAGCCAGGTGTCAGGGTACTTTTCATCACATAGTGTAGTTAAACAGCGACATGTTTTTATGTAGTAGTACATATTAGTCGCCATTGCCTGCAATTAATACCTATTTTCCCGGGAAATCTTCCAAGTGATTACATGAAACTTACTCGTCCCCTCTCCGTGCTCCACAGTCGTGTGAAGAACATGCGCCATTAGTCCTCCACTGGCCGTATCTCACCACATTAGTTGCGCCGCTAGTTTGCGTGGACTAGTGGGCTCCATACCATGATACGTTGACGCGACAGCTACCGGAGCCACTTAACGCCTCCCAAAGTTTCCCTCTGATCATAGCGACCAAAAGGTGAGTACCATCGTCACGGACACAACATTCGATATTTTTCGGCAACCTGGTGCGAGAGCTGGGAGCAGCTGGTCGTAATGCCAGGGGGAGCCGATTCAATTAAAACGGGCCTCCAGGAGCAGCGGGCGGCCGACGGCAGCGACGCATCGATTCCCCGCGATCCTTCCGCACAGTGGAGTAGGAGGCGGTCGGACGGCCTCTGTCTGCTCGTTCCCTGCTGGCGGGGTTGGCAGCTGCCGCATTCCCAGGACTCGGTCCAAAGGCCCCCCCACTGCCAACCCTGCTGCCCCAACACAGCGCGGCAGTCTGCCGGTGACTCACTCTCCCCCGCATTGAGATCAGCACAGCATAGTGTGTGGTGGGCTGGCAGCGAGCCTGCTGCGCAAGTGATGTGCCGCGAACAACCAACGGCTGTGCCGCGGACTGGCACACCGAGTTCCTACGTCACCAAACAAAATGTCCACGGAGTGACAAGCGCTTTTTTTTCGGATTTCTCTGTTGTGAAGACTCTTTGCTCGTTCTGGTTTTTTTTCCGAATGTCTCCTCACTTTTTGTGTCATAGAGGAAGTGGGCACAGCCGGTCAGCAGATTCGATCAACTGACGACTAAACATCGATACACCCTGCACATAAACCTACTGCTCGATGATCTCAAGCTCAGATGCGAATGTGCTTCTTCAATTTCTCTGTCGTATTTGTTGCTCTAACAGTCCACTAGTGTACTGTCGGCAGCCTGTCCTCAGGAGCTCAGTTCGTCGGCGTACCTAACAATGGCGACTTGTCTGATCGCCGAAGTGTTGTTCCCGTTGGACACTATGAACCGGCAGCGCACCCGACGACTGTTCGATCAGATGGGTATGTGTTCATATCAACACAGCCTCACCTCGCTGAGCCCAAAATCGATTTTGCATCGATATATATACCCTACAAATGACTTTCAAGTACGTGGCAGAGCGCTCTCCCATTGAACCACATAATAAAGTTTCTTCTCATTCCGTTCACCAATGGAGCGCCGGAAGTGTAATTGCACAAATACTACTGTGTGAGCTGTAGTTAGTCAACACCGGTGTCCAAAATTAAAGCGCCAAACCGAAATTTTGCAAGGTTGTATTTATTTTGCCACAGAACAGTATAAATAGGTGATAGTAAAGTAGAGACAACGTAAATAATACACAACGTAAACAACTGCAATTTACATAACGGTAGACAAAAATGTTCTTCGGCTTTTCCAAGTTAACAGATTTGTACACACATTGCAACAACTGGTTAATGTGCTCAGAATGGGGTGTGACCACCTCTGGCAGCAATGGAGGCCTGGCAATGACAGGGCTTGCTGTGAATGATACCATGAATCTCATGTTGAGGCAATAACGCCCATTCTTTCTGTAGAGCTGTTCCCATGTCTTGAGTGGGGCTGGTGGATGCTGACGTGATGCAGCCCATCTTCCTAGTGCACCCCAGACATGCTCTATGGGATTCAAATCGGGAGAGCGAGCAGGACACGCCATGCATGCAATATCTTCCGTATCCAAGAAAACATCAGCCGCTCTTCCTCTATGAGGTCGATCACTGTCATCGTTCAGTACGAAGTCGGCGCCCGCACATGTCGCAGCAGTCGGACATGAGGTCGCAAGATCTCTTCGCGGTACCTCACGGCAGTTAAACGTTGCTGATTCACCAATAGAATTTCATGAAGACGTGTTCATGTGGTCAACATAATCCCTGTCCACAATATTAGGGATACTCCTCGATATTGGTCTCTTTCTACAATGTTTGGGTCCAGAAATCGTGTTTCACGTTCCCTCTAGATGCGAATGCGTCGAGAATCTCTCTCCAGACCAGATTGGGACACATCTGTGAGAAGAACATTGGCCCACTGTTCGTTAACCCAGGTGGCATGTTGATGAGTTCATTCTAGACGTTCCCTTCTGAGAAGACGCATCAGAGGTACATGTACAGGAGGTCTTCCACAATAAATGCCACTCTGACGAAACCTTCTGGACAAAGTTTGTCTCGATACAACACATCCAGGGGTTGCTGCGAGGTCTGATGTCAGTTACGTGCAGTGCTAAGGGAGTACCATCGTGCCCTTGCATCCAAATAACGGTCCTCTTTCTCTGATGTCACGTGTGGTCAGCCTTTTCCTTGTCTCTGGGGTACGGTTCCGTGTCTATAAATTGTTGTCACATCCAAGAAACACAAAACAAAACAAAACAAAACAAAACAAAAAACGATTCACATTAAGCCATTGAGGTTCATCAGTTTGCGACTGTCCTGCTTCCATTTTTCTTATGGCACTCCACCGTAGAGAGATTGGTAGGCGTCTTCTTTGTGCCATACTGCACCGTCGGTGACCGTATACACAGCGATTGTGGATGTGGGGCTACTCAGTGAACACTACCCACTTTGACGGGTACCCCGATGTCATCGTCGACGTTGATGTCCGTTGACCAGAATGCCATCTTCCGTCAGAACACGACTGTGCGGACATCTGTTGACAGTTTGATTATACGGTGAATTAGACATAAGACGGGGAAATATCAGTTAGTTGCTTTAATTTTGAGTATTAGTGTACTATTGTCTTCACAGTCTCTACGGAAGTGATATGTAGCGGGCAGTAGTGTACTCTGTCTGATAAAAAGTATGTGGTGCGACATTGACCAGCAGCTGTAACGACCGTAGCGGTCGCGCGGTTCCAGACTGAAGCACCTACAACCGGTCGGCCGCACCGGCCGGCCGGTCGAAGAGCCTAGTCGCTTACAACGTGGCGAAGTCATTATATGTCACTTCAGTAACAGGTACAGTGGGGACGCCCAAGCCATCTCTTGGTGAAAAGATAGTGAAGTGCAAATGCGAAGAAACAACCGCAGCCAAGTCTGGACAGGGCAGACCTCATCTTCCGACAAACTCAGACCATCGGGCATTGCTGACGATAGTAGTTAAAGACGCACAAAATTAGTGAAAGGAATCATTCCTCGATTCAAAAGTAATGCCATCTAGAACAATGAAGAATGGGGCACAAAAGGAATGGGGTACAGCGATCATTGTTAAGTGATGCTTAAAGTGGTATAAAGAGCGACGGCATTGGACAATGTATGACTGCAAACGAGTGGCTTGAATGATGGGTCATGCTGTACCTTGTTGAATTCCGACGCAAGAAATAGGGTTTTGGCGAATGCGTGGAGCCATCACCGACCATCATGAGTAGTCCCGCCACAGTACAATAGTGTTGTTCATCTTTGGCACTTTTATCAGATCCGATACGATACAGAAGGGGCGTGAACGGCATCAGGTATTGAGTGATCATTGTGAGAGGTCCAGAGATGCTGCATACTCGTATCGGACAGCATTATCAACAACTGACGGAGTTTGAAACAGGCAGTGTTGTGGATGTTCATTTGGTTGGTTGGTCGCATCGTGCAATAGGTAGATTTTTCGGACATTCAGGTGTGACAGTGACCCAATGTTGGACTGCATGGGAACGTCAAAACAGGAATACTCTTCATCAAGTTTCCAATAGCACTGTCGTACTATGCACCAGGCACATCATAGCCGCTTAACATCTGTGTCTGCCATGTGAGAACAAGCAATGGACTCTACGTCTACATCCACACCCATACTCTGCAAGCCACCAGACGGTGTGTGGCGGAGTGTACCTCTAATATCTCTATCGGTTCTCCCTTCTATTCCAGTCTCGTATTGTTCGTGGAAAGAAAGATTGTCGGTATGCCTCTGTGTGGGCTCTAATCTCTCTGATTTTATCCTCATGGTCTCTTCGCGAGATATACGTAGGAGGGAGCAATACACTGCTTGACCCCTCGTTGAAGGTATGTTCTCGAAACTTCAACAAAAGCCCCAACCGAGATACTGAGCGTCTCTCCTGCAGAGTCTTCCACTGGAGTTTATCTATCATCTCCGTAACGCTTTCGAGATTATTAAATGATCCTGTAACGAAGCGCGCTGCTCTCCGTTAGATCTTCTCTATGTCTTCTATCAACCCAATCTGGTACGGATCCCACACCGGTGAGCAGTATTCAAGCAGTGGGCGAACAAGTTTACTGTAACCTACTTCCTTTGTTTTCGGACTGCATTTCCTTAAGATTCTTCCAATGAATCTCAGTCTGGCATCTGCTTTACCAACTATTAATTTTATATGGTCATTCCATTTTAAATCACTCCTAATGCTTACTTCCAGATAACTGATGGAATTAACTGCTTCCAGTTGCTGACCTGCTATACTGTAGCTACATGATAAAGGATCTTTCTTTCTGTGTATTCGCAGCACATTACACTTGTCTACATCGAGATTCAATTTCCATTCCCTGCACCATGCGTCAATTCGTCGCACATCCTCCTGCATTTCAGTACAATTTTCCATTGTTACAACCTCTCTATATACTACAGCATCATCCGCAAAAGGCTCAGTGAACTTCCGATGTTATCCACAAGGTCATTTATATATACTGCGAACAGCAACGGTCCTACGACACTCCCCTGTGGCACAAGCGGTATCACTGTTACTTCGGAAGACTTCTCTCCATTGAGAATGACATGCTGCATTCTCTTATCTAGGAACTCTTCAATCCAATCACACAATTGGTCTGATAGTCCATATGCTCTTTGTTCATTAAACGACTGTGCGGAACTGTACCAAACTCCTTTGCGGAAGTCGAGAAACACGGCATCTACCTGGAAACCCGTGTCTATGGCCCTCTGAGTCTCGTGGACGAATAGCACGAGCTGGGTTTCACACGATCATCTTTTTCTGAACCCATGCTGATTCCTACACAGTAGATTTCTAGTCTTCAGAAAAGTCATTATACTCGGACATAATACGTGTTCCAAAATTCTGTAACTGATCGACGTTAGAGATATTTAGGTCTATAGTTCTGCACATCTGTTCGACGTCCCTTCTTGAAAACGGGGATGACCTGTGCCCTTTTCCAATCTTTTGGAACGCTACGCTCTTCTAGACACCTCCCAGAAACATTCTATGTCATTCCGCACCATGGGTCAGAGACAAGCAGCAGTAGGGCTAGGGAATTACCGTGCAGCGCGTAGGGTGCCGTTAACACCACAGCAGAAAGAGCTGCGTTTGTAGTGATGCTGTAAGTTGCAAGCATGGACTGCTGACGAGTGGCGACGCACTGTGTCCAGCGCTGAATCACAGTTCTGCAATACCGAGGATGGCCATACTTGTGAATTATGCTGGTGACCTGGGGAGAGGTTTCATTCGTCCAGCGCTTTGGAGAACCACATCGGTGTTAATCCTGACGTCACTGAGTAAGAAGTCACCGGATGTGGCCAAGACAATTGTTGGTAGTGACGGAGGGAGGTGTGGTGGCACAGCGGTACGTCACGGACATCTTGAAATTTCATCTGTTACCCCCCGTGCAATATTGGGGTGGTGCCATTTTCAACGGGGTTGGCAGCTGCCGCATTCGCAGACTGTACAAAGTGTTTCTTCTTAGTGAAATCGGTGATACAAAGTGCTTCTCACCAAACATCTGTCATGCACGCAGCCAAAACAGTGTCAAAAGTATGCACAGTAGTACTACCAGTTTGTTTTTTTTAATTAACTTTTCTTCCATTATTTGTACTATACTGACTAGGAAACAAGCATTACTTAGTGGAAAGTGCCAACTACTCATTATTATTATTATATATTTTTTAAATGATTTCCTTTACATTGTGCCTATAAAATTTTATTGATTACTCACACTCTCCTTTCTGCTTCTCTTATGTAATATGACAAAAATTTCTCTCTTCTTCAATTTAGGTATATTCTGTAGTATATGTAAAAAAAGTTTCTTCCACTTCTGCTCCAACTATCGTGGTAACGTTTCCCTTACACTGTCCCACTTGACAGTATAAACTAGAGGAAGAGATCAAACCAGAACACACAATGTACCTGTGGCGTCACAAGTGCATCGCATACAGAAACATAAACTCAAAATCAATGCATCGATGCCAAATATAAACTGTTATGCCTGTCCTGCAATGTCTACCCCCTCAAAAAAAAGACGACAAATGGCCATGTAAAAGTGTTTAAGGAACAACAATAAGCGAAAAACTAAAAAGGAAAATATAAAAACGAAAACATATAAAATGACAGTAATATTAACGAACACTAGGAATATAATAGGTTAATAGAATAAACTGTCTTTTTTTTAATGTATCGTTGTTAATATATTTAAATAAATATATATGGTTACAAAAAAAAGGTCCAAGGGCGCATTTCCCTCTCCTCCCACTAACCCTGGCACCCCCGCAGGGGGCGACTCACTCTCCCCCACAGTGAGAACGATCACATTGTGTGTGTAGTGGTCTGGTAGCAAGCCTGCCGCTCAGGCCATGTCCCGCAAAGAACCGACGGCTGTGGCTCCGACTGATCTACACGTGGCATGCTTCTCTATGAACTGTCTGTGTGGTGATGAGGGGCACCCGTAGTCAGCAAGATATCAAAATCTGCCCACGAGAGAGCCTATATGGTAAAGACTCGGACGTCAACTGTATCCCAGTGACAGTATCCGGCATATCCAGGACCAAGTACACCAGCTGTCGGCCATAGTCCCTCAGGAGAGGATACAACGGCCCGATGACGCCCTCCCCAACACAATCGGTGCCTACTGTCAGGCTGGAGAGGGGTGCAATGTCATACCGATAAATCAGCTCGTACTGCCAAGTTCTTCGTAAATTTGATAAGATTTTGTAATCTTGAAATAACATCACATAACTTCTCAATCAATGAAGCTTCAACTCTATTCCTCCTTCATTTCCGCATGTTCTTGCCATTCTATTTATACAGGGTGGTCCAATGATCGTGACCGGTCCAAATATTTCACGAAATAAACGTCAAACGAAAAAACTACAAACAACGAAACTCGTCTAGCTTGAACAGGAGAAACCAGATGCCGCTATGGTGGGCCCGCTAGATGGCGCTGCCATAGATCAAACGGATATCAACTGCGTTTTTTTAATAGAAGCCCCCATTTTTTATTACATATTCGTGTAGTACGTAAAGAAATATGAATGTTTTAGTTGGACCACTTTTCTCGCTTTGTGATGGATGGCGCTGTAATAGTCACAAACATATGGCTCACACTTTTAGACGAACAGTTGGTAACAAGTAGGTTTTTTAAATTAAAATACAGAACGTAGGTATGTTTGAACATTTTATTTCGGTTGTTCAAATGTGATACATGTACCTTTGTGAACTTATCATTTCTGAGAACGCATGCTGTAACAGCGTGATTACTTGTAAATACCACATTAATGAAATAAATGCTCAGAATGATGTCCGTCAACCTCAGTGCATTTGGCAATACGTGTAACGATATACCTCTCAACAGCGAGTAGTTCGCCTTCCGTAATGTTAGCACATGCATTGACAATGCGCTGACGCATGATGTCAGGCGTTGTCGGTGGATCACGATAGCAAATATCCTTCAACTTTCCCCACAGAAAGCAATCCGAGGACGTCAGATTCTGTGAACATGCGGTGCTTCGAACACCAATCCACTTGTCATGAAATATGTTATTCAATGCCGCTTCAACAGCACGCTGGCTATGTGCCGGACATCCATCATGTTGGAAGTACATCGCCATTCTGCCATGCAGTGAAACATCTTGTAGTAACATCGGTAGAATATTACTTAGGAAATCAGCATACATTGCACCATTTAGATTGCCATCGATAAAATAGAGGCCAATTATCCTTCTCCCAAAATGGCGCACCATACATTAACCCGACAAGATCGCTGATGTTCCACTTGTCGCAGCCAACGTGGATTTTTCGTTGCCGGTTTACGTTACCTCTGTTGGTTAATGACGCTACATCGCTAAATAGAACGCGTGCAAAAAATCTGTCATCGTCCCGTAATTTCTCTTGTACCCAGTGGCAGAACTCTACACGACGTTCAAAGTCGTCGCCATGCAATTCCTGGTGCATAGAAATATGGTACGGGTGCAATCGATGTTGATGTAGCATTCTCAACACCGACATTTTTGAGATTCCCGATTCTCGCGCAGTTTGTCTGTCACTGATGTGGGGATTAGCCGCGACAGCAGCTAAAACACCCACATGGGCATCATCATTTGTTGCAGGTCGTGGTTGACGTTTCACTGTGGCTGAACACTTCCTGGTTCCTTAAATAACGTAACTATCCGGCGAACGGTCCGGACACTTGGATGATGTCGTCCAGGATACCGAGCAGCATACATACACGTGCCCGTTGGGCATTTTGATCACAATAGCCATACATCAACACGATATCGACCTTTTCCGCAATTGGTAAACGGTCCATTTTAACACGGGTGTTGTATCACGAAGCAAATACCTTCCGCACTGGCGGAATGTTACGTGATACCACGTACTTATACGTTTGTGACTGTTACAGCGCCATCTATCACAAAGCGAAAATAGTGGTCCAACTAAAACATTCATATTTCTTTACGTACTACACGAATATGCAATAAAAAAATGGGGGTTCCTATTTAAAAAAACGCAGTTGATATCCATCTAGCGGGCCAACCATAGCGCCATCTGGTTTCCCCCTTCAAGCTAGACGAGTTTCGTCCTTTGTAGTTTTTCCGTTTGATGCTTATTTCGTGAGATATTTGGCCCGGTCACTATCAATGGACCACCCTGTATACATGAAGCAATATTTAGAATGCAGTACATAACGACTTTTCATCTCATCCAGTGTGTTTTGTTTTTATTCTAAGTACTATACAACGTCTAACAAACTATATTTATCCTTCGATAGACCTGAGTTCCAGAATATTAAAAAAGATACTCGAATGAAAATTAATTCATCCATGTATGTTTTTAGTTTTGCACGGTGAAGGTGTTTCTCCTTTGGCTTTCTTTCAGGTTTTTCCCTCATTTGTGGAAGAAGACTCGCGTGAAAAGTATGCAATTCCTCACACGTCCTTTGCAGTCTGTCACAAAAACATAGCAAACAAAAAAGATTAAATAAAAATTAAAACAAAGTTGGCAGATCTTATCTGAGAAACTTTGACAGATAACTCGAAAGTAAAATGTATGAGTGAGACTTGTCGACCATTCAAAATAAATGCAGGCGTCAGGCACTTCTTTTCATGTGGGTCATGGAGAAAACTGTAAGGGTGTGAAATGAATAACTGAAAGGCTCCAGAATATCGCAGCTCTTGCTAGGGAGGAAGAACAAAGGTGTTGCAATAAACAGTTTAGTGTTTGCGAATGATTTTGCCATACTTTCTGAAAGCTTGACAGGTGCCGTAACACAATTCAATTTTCTGGAAGAGACAGCCAACATGACACAGTTAAGAATCTCTGCATGGAGGAAAAAAGGCTTTATGTGAAACTCATGTTAAAAAAAAAAAAATCAGAACGGCTTGACGACTAGATATAGAACGTTCGTATTCACAGGAGATGTGTATTAGTATCTTCTGCTGAAATGATAAGTATTTCAGTCACTCGGTTCAGCATTTGTCCTGTTGCCTAGTAGACAAAGGGTCCACCATGGGTCCTGATGACTTGTTTCATGCATGACGGCATAGTAGTGTATAAGGCGCGAATGGCGTCTTGTGGTATAACCATCCACGCTGCATTCACCTGGGTCCAAAGTTCATCTTTGGTGACTGGCACTGGGTCGCAGCGCTACACCCAACGTTTCACTTTCCCCTAGACATTTTCGATTGGCGACAAGTCTACTGATGTAGTGGGCCATGGCAAAAGGCTGACATCCTGTGACACCATGAATGCACGCGTTCATGCAGCAACATGTGGTCATGCGTTGGATTGCTGAAAAACTGCATCTGGGGTGTTGCGCAGAAAAGGTATGGCTATCGACCGCAAGATATCATTCGCATTGCCCACACTGGCCACAGAGCCCTGGACACGCAACTACTGTGATTTGTGGCTGTACCCAGTACCACCCTACACCATAAGGCCGTGAGCTGGCGCTTTATGTCTTGTGTGAATGCAGTCACTGTGATGCCGCTCCTGCTGTCTGCGGCGAACCAAAAGGCGGGAATCATTTTCAAACAAACAGAACCAGGATGCGTCCCAAAACACTATCTGACACCATTCCTGTCCCCTAGTGACGTCGTTCCATACACCATTGGCGTCTAGCATATTTCTGCACATTCGTCGAAGGTACGCGGAGAAGTGGACGATGCGCCGTAATAAACGGCGACGGACTGTCACCCCTGATAGTGTAGGGTGTGTTCCAGTGTTCCACTGTTGCGCCAGAGCCGAGGAGGAAGTAGATCTGTCCTGCAATGTCCAATGTCATTCAGATGTGGTGTCGATCTTCTGGGTGGCAAGGAGGGGGGGGGGGGGGGGTTGGCGCGACCTAACCCCATTTCGTTATGTTCTTCAGCCTCCATGAACCATTCTGCTCACACACGTTGCACTGCTGAAACAGTTCGTTCTACACGAGCAGCAATTTCATGGATGGATTTACCACATTCTGTCATGCCAATAATGCGCTCTCTTTCAAACTCACTGATTTGTTGGTACGGTTCTCGCATACGTTTGCGAGACATCCTACATGTCTGTTCAAGTCACACTGGTCCATTACCTTCGGTTGACAGTGACAACAAGAGCGGCTGTCACATTTTACTGGAGGTGGTGTTGCGCCGCGATATCGATGTTGACCTTGAACCCGCGGATCGACATGGGTCAAATACTAATCACTACCGCAGAAGATACTAATGTACATGACCCGTGAACACAACCGTTCTATCTCTAGTCGTTCAAGGTGTTCTGTTTCATTCTGAACATGACTGTATACACTGGACAAATATAAAATGTAAAAGATTCAAATATTTGGGGGAGACTTTTCAAGATAACGGTTTAGAAAAATTTTCTTTAGAGGAAAGGATACACAAGACGGAAAAAGCGTATGGCATAACTATCAATACCTACAACAAAAAGTGCTTACCTAAAAAAACTAGCAATAAAGCACTACAATACAGTGGTGTATGCTAGAGAACGTATAGTACTAAATAATAAACGTAATAAATTAGAAACTTCAGAATGAAGGTTTACTGCTTTTACGATATATTTACAGAATGGGTGACAGCTAACTCACCTCTTCACATGTCTTACGTAAAAGTAAATTAGCAACCACCTGCGTTCAAGAGGTTAGGATAGATTTGGAAAGGATTAACATAAAAGAAGAATAAGTATTGGAAAGAGAGATTTTTAGGGGAAAACTTTTAAAGGTGGAAGGGTCCCAAGCTAGGAGAGAAAAGAAAGCTGCACAAAGTGTGCTGAGGAAGGAAGAAAAGTAAATAAAAACAAAGGATTAAGAAGTGAAAATGAAACTTGGGGTATAGAACGTCGTCATAACGCAAGAAGAAGATAGATCAAGAAAGCAGAAGAGCATAAAATGCACTGCTGTAACGTAGGTGAACCAGGCGAAAATAGGTTCCGGACGTTAGAAGACGAGGCAACTCATCAGCCCCCCCGTGGCCCCCATCAATGTAAACGTCCAAATTCTCTTACCGAAAATACTTGATGCTTGCCTTCTGTTCCACCTAGTTCCCTTTTGCTCCTTTGTCCATCTGTGAGAATGCCGCCATTCCAGATGCTGTGTGGATCGTTTTTGCCATTTCAAACGCTGTGTGCAATGTTTTTTACGTTCCGTTCCGCAGCGCGGGGTACCCGCGCGGTCTAGGGAGCCTTGTCACGGTCCGAGCGGCTCTCCCCGTCGGAGGTTCGGGTCCTCCCTCGGGCATGGTTGTGTATGTTGTCCTTAGTGTAAGTTAGATTAAGTTAGAGTAAGCAGTGCGTAAGCTTAGGGACCGATGACCACAGCAGTTTGGTCCCATAAGACCTTACCACAAATTTCCCAATTTTTTCCGTTCCGTGAGGTCCAGTGTGGATCGACCGTAAATCGGAGTTTCCTATTGTCATCTCCGGTCGTAGGAGGCGACGAGCAAAGCTGAGGAAGGGCCAGAGTTGACACAGCAAGCCGATTATGTAATTCATATTTCTATTTGACAACAGTAACGGTTGATGGATTTATTACACTGCAGGTAGTCCATCATTGTGGGAGTGTGTGATAACAAGTTCAGACCAAATGAAACACACGTGTCACAGTAAAGGGTGCCCAAACACATTGATTCGTAGTGTACCCCCTCTGGCGAGAAGCGGACATATTTTCTCGCACGCAAAAGATGATAAAGGTGCAGAATGACATTGTACAATAGAGTTCCCCATGTACCTTGCACCTTTTGTCGCACTTCGGCATTTGTCGCATTTCTTGCAGGCTCTGGAGAACGAATACGTTACCGCTTAATCATGCCCCATGCGCGTCCAATTGGCGAGAGATCTGGTGATCTTGCTGCTCAGTGCTGTTGCAGTACTCCACGAAGAGCACGTTACATCGCCGCAGCCGTATGCTGCTGAAGGACCACATCACCTTCCAGTCGGAGAAGTGGCAGTAGAATTGGAATAACAGCCTATGCAGTGTAGCTCGCAGTGGTTACCTTACCTTTCAGAAACATCAAATGTGACAGGAAGTAGTAACTAACAGCTCCCAATATCATGAAGCCTAGGTTGGGACCTGCGTGTCGTGGGCGAATTCACTGGCCAATAGGCCGCTCACTGCGCCTACCCTCTACAAGTGAACGTCCACCACTGGCATACAGGCAGAGCCTACACTCATCACTGAACACAACAGAGCGCCATTCCACTGTCCAGTCAGTTCTTTCACAACGCAAGACCAGTCACGCCTGCTGTTGTCGTGGTGTCAGCCGTTGCCTGGCCAGAGGCGCAAGAGATGTTGGTCCTGCTGCAGGCAAGTGGTTTCCATGATCCTTGATGACACAACAGGAGCAACTTGTGCCCAAATTTGTTCCCAGGATGAGGTCCCGTCAGCCATCGCTGCTCGCACAATGCGGTGTGTGTCTGACGTGTGTCGGTAACGCCCGAACGTCCAAAACTTATTGTACAGGTCCACGCTGAAGTCAGCGACACATCACTGATATACTGTGCCCAACACGTGCGGCAATCCTTCGAGACGTCTATCCATCTTCCGACAGGCCCACAATGGCACCCATTCAAATGGATGAGATTGTTCGACAGAACTGGGTACTCGTCAGCGGGGCATGGTTGTACCCTAGAATAAATGTTGAAAACACTGTTCACCTCTAAACTGCCTCCAGAGTCAAAACAGAGAGCGCAAGGCGGACCTCCTGACGCTACCTGATGTTCTATGACCGTGACAAACGAATGACTACCCCTCAGTATGGACATATTACATCCTGGTGCAACTGAACGCAGTCCTTCACGCGGTTGCTACTTCCCCAGCTGTGTATTATCTGAGTTTACACTGTCATCTATGCTATTCTGAATATGTTATCATACACACAACAAAAAAAGTTTTGCATCACCCCGGTTCCCAGAGCTCCTGAAGACAGACGTTGATTGTGGATATTGTATCACAGACACAATCCCTTTGACAGTTGAGACATGTCACTAAACCTGCTCAAAGATGTAAACAACCATGCATGAGCAGCGGCTATTAGACAGAGGGGATCCGACAGCCGATCAGTTCCAGTCCTTCCACCAGGAAGGAGGTACACGGCTCGTGTTCTCTGTAGGTCAACAATGCCTAGACCGTCAATACCGCGGTTCGATGGCATCCGCATTATTTCTTTGTGGCAGGAAGGGCTCTCAACAAGGGAAGTGTCCAGGTGTCACGGAGTGAACCAAATCAATGTTGTTCGGACATGGAGGAGATACAGGGCGACAGGAACTGTCGACGATCTGCCTCGCTCAGGCCGCCAAGGGCTACTACTGCAGCGGATGACCGCTACCTACGGATTACGCCACTGAGGAATCCTGACAGCAACGCCACCATGCTGAATAATGCTTTTCGTGCAGCCACAGGACGTCATGTTACGACTCAAACTGTGCGCAGTAGGCTGCATGATGCACAATTTCACTCCCGATGTCCATGGTGAGGTCCATCTTTGCAACCACAACAGCATGCAGCGCAGTACAGATGGGCCCAACAACATGCCGATTGGACTGCTCAGGATTGGCATCACGTTCTCATAACCGACGAGTGGCGCATATGCCTTCAACCAGACAATAGTCGGAGATGTGTTAGGAGGCAACCCGGCCAGGCTGAACTCCTTAGACACACTGTCCAGCGAGTGAAGCAAGGTGGAGGTACCCTGCTGTTTTGAGGTGGCACTTTGTGGAGCTGGTGGTCATGGAAGGCGCCGTATCGCCTGTAGAATATGTGAATGCCATCCTCCGACCGATAGTGCAACCATATCGGCAGCATATTGGCGAGACATTCGTCTTCATGGACGACAATTCGCGCCCCCATCGCGCACATCTTGTGAATGACTTCAGGATAACAACATCGCTTGACTAGAGTGGCCAGCATGTTCTCCAGAAACGAACCCTATCGAACATCCCTGGGACGGGTAGAAAAGGGCAAAGACGACATGACTCACCAACCACTCTGAGGAATCTACGCCGAATCGCCGTTGAGGAGTGGGACAATCTGGAGCAACAGTGCCTTGATGAACTTGTGGATAGTATGCCACGGCGAATACAGGCATTAATCAATGCAAGAGGACGTGCTACTGGGTATTAGAGGTACCGGCGTGTACAGGAGTCTGGAACACCACCTCTGAAGGTCTCGCCGTATGGGGGTACAACATGCAATGTGTAGTTTTCATGCGCAATAAAAAGGGCGGAAATGATGTTTATGTCGATCTCTATTCAAATTTTCTGTACAGGTTCCGGAACTCTAGGAACGGAACTGATGCAAAACTTTTTTTGATGTATGTACGTAATGACTTTGTATGAAACGTAACTGGCTGTATAATTACGAAATTTTTATCGGCAGCTTTTGGCAGCAAATCATGACATTTTCCGAACATGGGGCACCAAATCTTTTGTAATATACCTAGACTGTTAGCCCAAAAAGCGCCGTCGCTGAAATGTCAGCACCCGAGAGCGTTACTAATTTACTAGCTAAACTTCGACGCAAGTACTGAAGTTATATTATTTCAGATTACACTTGCGTTTTACTGGCGCACCTGGACGACTGCCCTAGGCAGGTACTGACCCAGACAGATTTAATAGAACAGTCCGGTCACGCGGTACCTGCTCGTAAAGTTTAAAGTGCGGTGCTCCCTTTTGCGGAGCCAGGTGCGGGAGGCATAGAACGGAACCGGGCGCCCGATTAATGACCTCTGGTTTAGCACGCCAGCCACGCTGTGTATTGCTTTTGCAGTGGCTTTTCTCCGTCATCTAGACCCGGGTTGCTCAACCCACAGATCGCGATCGTCCGGTCGACTGCCAGGGCGTCGACCTTCCAAAAGCTTTGCTCGAAATCAGATTAAATGAGCTGTTTTTATAGAATACCGGGTATTAGACATTTAGTGTTTCGCACGATATTTGTAGGCGACAACGCTGCTCTTTCGTCCCGAACTGCACTTTAGCGCCTTTAACGCTCGCGCCAATCAACATCATTCCTCATGCTTGGTGAAGTGTTTGATAAGCGCAGATAAATACAGAAAAACGTACCACTTCCATGGTGAATGGAAGGCATACAGATAGGTATATACACTGATGAGACCAAACGTTATGACCACCTGCTTAATAGGTTGTTTGTCCGTCTCTGGAACGAAATACGTCACTGATTCTGCGTATCAGGGATCCGACAATTGCTAGTAGGTTTGTGGAGGTATATGGCATTAGATGTTTACCCACAAGTCACGTAATTCACGTAAATAACGGGCCGCTGATTTGCGTACGCGGTGATTTCGCCCGATAGCGACCCAGATTGGTTCCATCGGTTTTATATCAGCCGAATTTGGTCGCCCAGACATCAACGTGAGTTCGCTATAATGCTTGTCAAAGCACTGTAGCGCGGTTCTGGCCTCGAGATCCAGGTGTTTCGCAGCTATTACTACGGGTCCCATACAAGCACAGGAGAACGTCTCCCATAGGATAAAGCTATTCCCACGAGCCTGCGTCCGTGGTGTGCTGCACGTTTCGAGACACCATTCACCTCAACGACGGCGTTTTTGGAGACGACCATCGACCTACTGTAGCAAACATGTGATTCACCCGAAGAGCCGACACGTTTCCAGTGATGGACGATCGAATCCCGATGGTCCCGTTCCACTGCAGTCGTAACTGACGATGTCGTTCGGTCATCATGAACACGTAGGAGTGATCTCCACGTTCAACAAAGTAAGACGCACCGTGTGCTCCGAAACACTTGTGCGTGCACCAGCATTGATCTCCTTCGGCAGAGATGCCACAAATCATTACTATCCTACTTTACGAGGTGCATTGAAGTTCTAAGGCCTCCGTTTTTTTTTTCTCTGGACTGGAAAGAGATAGAAACATGCGCATTGTTTTTAAATGAGCCCACGTTCATTGTCAATACGTCCCAGAGATGGAAGCACCGTACTGCAGATGGAATTTTACCGCCAGCGGAGAGAATGAGAACTGTTTTAAATACTTAAAATGGCGACGTTTTCCTTACTTGAACAGCGTGCAATCATTCGTTTTCTGAATTTGCGTGGTGTGAAACCAATTGAAATTCATAGACAGTTGAAGGAGACATGTGGTGATGGAGTTATGGATGTGTCGAAAGTGCGTTCGTGGGTGCGACAGTTTAATGAAGGCAGAACATCGTGTGACAACAAACCGAAACAACCTCGGGCTCGCACAAGCCGGTCTGACGACATGGTCGAGAAAATGGAGAGAATTCTTTTGGGGGATCGCCGAATGACTGTTGAACAGATCGCCTCCAGAGTTGGCATTTCTGTGGGTTCTGTGCACACAATACTGCACGACGACCAGAAAATGCGAAAAGTGTCATCCAGGTGGGTGCCACGAATGCCGACGGACGACCACATCGCTGCCCGTGTGGCATGTTGCCAAGCAATGTTGACGTGCAACGACAGCATGAATGGGACTTTCTTTTCGTCGGTTGTGACAATGGATGAGACGTGGATGCCATTTTTCAATCCAGAAACAAAGCACCAGTCAGTTCAATGGAAGCACACAGATTTACCGCCACCAAAAAAATTTCGGGTAACCGCCAGTGCTGAAAAAATGATGGTGTCCATGTTCTGGGACAGCGAGGGCGTAATCCTTACCCATTGCGTTCCAAAGGGCACTCATCCTACGAAAATGTTCTGAAGAAGAAATTCCTTCCTGCACTGCAACAAAAACGTCTGGGAAGGGCTGCGTGTGTGCTGTTTCACCAAGACAACGCAGCCGCACATCGAGCTAACGTTATGCAACAGTTTCTTCGTGATAACAATTTTGAAGTGATTCCTCATGCTCCCTTCTCACCTGACCTGGCTCCTAGTGACTTTCGGCTTTTTCCAACAATGAAAGACACTCTCCGTGGCCGCACATTCACCAGCCGTGCTGCTATTGCCTCAGCGATTTTCCAGTGGTCAAAACAGACTCCTAAAGAAGCCTTCGCCGCTGCCATGGAATCATGGCGTCAGCGTTGTGAAAAATGTGTACGCCTGCAGGGCGATTACGTCGAGAAGTAACGCCAGTTTCATCGATTTCGGGTGAGTAGTTAATTAGAAAAAAAAATCGGAGGCCTTAGAACTTGAATGCACCTCGTACAGAGCAGACTAGCCTCCGAACCACACGTTCTGTGAAGACTCGTGGACGTCCAACCATTCAGCGCCTAGTGATAGTTTCACTGTCCTTCTACCTCTTTCCGTACATGCTCACGACAGTAGCACGCGACTGTTCAACAGTTTCGCCGTTTTTCAGATACTTGTTCACAGGCCCTGCGTGATAATAATGTGCCCTATGCCAAAGTCGCTTATCTCATTGGATTTCGCCATCTGCAACCCAAATCTCCGCTGGGGTGATCTCTGTCACAGCGTCACGTGCTCGCAACGTCACCGGACTATATCCAACGTCGCGATGGGCACTGGTCATAATGTTTTGCGTTACCAACGTATGTATGATATGTGATGCTACTTTAGCCACACCTAAGAACGAAAATATTTAACGCCATTTCCGAACAGTTCACAAGGACTTCGTAGTGAGTTGAGGAAGAAGAACATTCCTAATCTTAAGACTAAATTCTAGTCACAGCAGTCGTTACGTGTAAAGGATGTACGAAAAAGTCTTTTATCAAACATTGTATGATTTCGCATATCAGAAGTAGCGATGGAACATGCAAAACCATTTGACGTTGCCACAGATGTTAAGGAGAGCTTTCTGGAAGCTTGTGAGTCCTTGTTTTCCACATTCAAAAACAATCAGAGATAATATCAGCCATCAGCGAGATGCTTCTGCCAAAACCTACTGTAACAAGAAAAAGTGGAATTAATGATGATAAACATAAAAGATCAACTGATAACAGGTTTGTAGTCATGTTCGTGTTTTTCATTGCAGATAGACGAGTCAGTAGATGGAGTCGGTTCACCTCAAGTTACGACTTTTGTAGGATTGTAGGATTGATATTTTCGGCTTTGAGTGTAAAAGACTTACAGTTCAGACCTTGAAAGACACTACGCAAGGAGAAGATTTTTTACAATGCGTTCAAACTCTGCGTTTTTGTGTATGGTTTGCCAAATCAGAAACTTTGGTCTATTACTACTGATGGAGCGCCTTGAACGGTAGGCAAACACGAAGGATTTGTTACCTTTCTATAAAACGACGAATCCTTCTAGCCTTAGTTTAAGTATCATTGTATCGGGCTTCAGAAAGTGTTCTGTGACTGTGTATTGAAAATAGCACAGTTTATGAATATTGTCACAAAAATTGTGAATTCAATCCCCTCACAGTCACTATAGAGAAAGAAGTTTATAATGCTATTAGAAGAACTGGATAGTCAGCATGGAGACCTGCTATTGCACATCGAAGTTCGATGGCTGAGTAGACTTTCGGTCCCAAACAGATTTAGAGAAGTTCTGCAGACGATAAAAGCTTTTTTGTCTGAAAAGAGCAATATTACTCACAACTGTTGATTTGAGCCGATTGTCGGATCTGGCATTTGTAAGCGATGTTACATATAACTATACTAGTTAAATAACGAACTTCAAAGAAGAAACAAAACTTTTATAACTCTTATGTTTCTTGTAAATTATTTCATGTAGCACTTGATCTTAGAGTAATTCTTTTCTGTTCACGAGAGATCTTATCGCCTGAGTACCACAGGTCTTTTTTTTGCGTACTGGGCTCGTTGTTGCAAGTCTTTTGTCCTTTATCGTTTCTCTTAGCAAGAAATGAAATATTGGGACTCTGTAGGTGTGTAAGCGTGGGTTAAGAGATTGTCTAATTATTATTCAAAACTTATATCGTGGTTTCTGGGTTATAATCTAAGATACAAATAAATGTTTGTACTGGTTTGTGGTGAAACGTAACTCTATATTAACTTACCGAATGTTTATTTTCAGATTGGAGGAGTAATTGTTTTTCATTTCGGGATAAAACCTATTTGGCTTGGTTCGTATTGGCAGCTAATGGCGGGGCGATACCGAGAGCCTGCAGTCCGTGACGAGTTTAACTGCATTTTTACCTACAAAACTATTTCGAAATTTAATCCACGGCAACCATTACCAGTACAATCGAGCGAAAATTGAACCACGTTCCGCTTGATACCCGACACGTAAAATAAGCTCATTTAACTTATAAAATACAGAGCTTTTTTTAGAGTCATGCTTTCGATCGCGTTAGTATAAAATAAAGTCTTTCGGGTAACTGTAGTAAAATACTTTGAAATAGTAATGTGCGATACATAATACTGGGTCTCTTATCAGATTAACGTTGGTTGTCTGCAGTTAGTCCATTTTAGACCATTAGCCAGCTTGAAAGAAACAAATATTTTTCACGTACGGTACGCTGTATGTAATGCTAAATGGTCAGAAGCTGTATTTACTTAATATTCCTTAGTCAAAGTGTAGTTTATAGTTAACTGGTGACAATCATGCTTAGTGTTTGTGTATTTGACCAATTACTCAAATATTTAGATTTTGCTGTAACACGAGCACATAAAATTTAGGCCTCCCCAATAACCTTATTTGAACGCCACCATTTCCTTCTTTGTAAAGAGGAATTTATGTGATTTGGGAAATATCTTCATTCAGAATTATTGTTTCCATATGGATTACAGAATATGCCAATTTTAGAATGCAGTCTTTTCAAAATGTCTGTTTTATTATTTTGTAGAACTTGAGTTTCTGTCCCCAGAAATGTATAATATTATTAAGAAAACTTGTTAGCTAAGGAAATATCTTAAGTGTAAAAATTTGTTGTCCAGAGTATTCTTGGCGGGCTGCAAGAACAAGTGGGAAAATTTGTATGCAACTAAAATTCTGCCCATCAAAGTAGAACTTTATTTCATAGCTACTTGTTGGACAAATAGTCACTAACTACACGATATGACTTCATTCCCAATTGTGTAAAACCGTTGCCTACAACAATTCCTTAAATTAATATTTTGAATATATAATAATCTGTATTTTAATCTAATGTATAAACTGCGCTATGCGATTGTAGTCACTGAGCATTCAGCGACACTCTGTTAAAATGTCGAAAGCCAGTTTTAGTTTTGGACACGTTGCAGAATTATAATTATTATGCAGTCATTTATATGAACCATCTGTCTGGAATATTTATCCACAACACATATGACGCTGGACTGAGTCACACATATCTAGATTGTTATTTCTGTTTGGATGCCGAAATATACAACCAGAACAATGGTATTTCACGTAATTTTACAAGATTCAAGATCAGAAGAAGACGTTGTTAACATCAATCACGCGAATGAATAAAAGTTTGGTGTCAAGAAAAAATCGTAAAAAAATATTTGTGCTACTTCTCTTCACCAAAAACAAACTGAAATTGGATTTTAATTAGTACTTAACATTCGCACATTCGCATTTGGTGGGGACGAGAAAGAGGTAGTTACAGAGGGAGATGGTATTGATTCTAGAGTGCGTGTGTTTGTGGGGAGGGGAGAGGAGAGAGAGACAGAAAGGTGTGCAGGGGATCGAGAATGAAGGAAAGTTAAGATATTCCCGTCATGCTGAGCTTTATGTTTCCGACCTGAATCCGTCATATTATTTCAAGTGCCGGAACAGATAAATTCCAGCGCTTATTGCATCCAGTTGCTTGGCCTGAAAACGCTGCTTATATTCTGAGCGCATTGTTTGACGGATTAGCGTTAATGAAACCACTATGGACTAAACCCGCCACTCTTTTCTGCGGTACCATATGGTTGGAGTTAAAACTGGTAGGGCTCAAATTTTCCGCATGTGGTTGTATCTCCACGTCTTTGTGACGCTGATGTTGGAGGCTGTGTGTCTTACCCACAAGCTGATGATCAACGGTACGATCCATAGCGGAGAAAAAACCATGCTTTGTCCTACTGGGCTCCTGAAAATTAATTGTCTAGCTCTGACAAGAGCGTATGAAGCGAAGGTTCTTTCACGGACCGGGATTTGAACCCAGTTACGTGCGTTTCGTGGACCGAGTGACGTTGCACAGTGGTCGGATTGGACTCTCATTCGGGAAGGTGACTGTTACAATTCCGCAACCAGCCATCCCGAATTAGGTTTCCCTGTGGTTTCCCTATATATCTTACAGCAATTGCTAGGACGGTTCCTGCGAAAAGAAATGTCTGATACCCTTCTACATCCTTTCGTAACCGAGCTTCAGCTCTGCCTGTTATGACCTCGTCGTCGATGGGATGATAAACAGTTTGTCTTCCTTCCTTTTGAGTTTCACTGCCAGTGTTCTACCACTCATGCTGTCTGTGCATGCAGAATTTGAAAACCAAAAGGAGCCGCCGCTGTGACAACATGAAGCTTTAATTCTGGCTGGAAAGTGCGCTCACATTGACTGGGTGATTTGACTCCTATGTTCATATATATATATATATATATATATATATATATATATATATATATATATATATATATATGTGTGTGTGTGTGTGTGTGTGTGTGTGTGTGTGTGTGTGTGTGTGTGTGTGTCCAGGGTCTCCTCACAAACCACTAAATCCATTTCAACCGTATCTGGCACAGAAATAGAATGCCTTATGGGTATCAGCACTGTGGGAATAACAGCAAGGCGGGGGTACGGGAAAAACAGTGCTTCTTTTCAGCCCCTGTATATAGGATGCCCTCCACAGAACACAGATTATTTGGGAACGCTATTGGCATGCTTTACCACCCTCCTTTGCAGTGCAGTGGCATGCGTCTTAGGGGCACACATTGGTTTCCCAGCCCTTTCCATATAGGCTGGACTGAGAGAGGGGAAAACTGAGAGAGTGGAAGAGGAAATGGAAGAGAGAAGGGGGAGAAGGATATGGATAGAATGCGAATGGGGAGTAGAAGGAGATGGACAGGGAGAGTGAAGGGCAGAGAAGATGGTGAGAGAGGGGGCGGGAGGGGATTGGCAGAGATGGAGGGAGGAGGAGGACAGAGAGGGGATGAGGAGGACATGAGTCAGAGAAGGCTTAGGTGAAGATGAGTCAGGGAGGGGGTCTAGGAGGAGATGCACAGAGGAGAAGAATGGTACTCTCAGAGAGGTGGGGGAAGAAAGGGATGGTGAGGAAGAAAGGAAGGAGGAGATGGGGGAGTTGGGGGCAGAGATGAAACAAAAGTGGGAGAAGGTGGAGATGTGAGCAATATATATTGAACACATAGACTATTAAAACTCCAGGGAAAAAGCTGGTTAGATTACAAGCATATCCAACACAGATAAGAAGACTAAGGTAACTCAAGTTAGTTTATCATACAACACATCTATATCATTACACATTTAAAAGATTGTTTCATAAGTTCCAGTGCAAACAATTTCTCTCTCTTCCTCTCTCTCTCTCTCGCTCGATAGCTCGCTCGCTCACTCTCTCTAATCTCTTCTGAAGTACGAAGTTATCTACTAAATTCAGGAAGTGAAGATGCAACTTCTGAATGAATTTGTTCTGGATGGCGCATAAATGTCCTCAATATGTAATACTCCTCTCTGAGGGTTTACAATCCCAAGTTGCTCACTCCAGGCTATGGCACCACGCTAGTTTCTGTCCACTGTCGAAGTGGGCTTGTGCTTCTGCTTCGAATGCAACGTGTCTTCTACTTACATAGGTCAGCAATGGAATTGATCACTCCGAAATTTCTGGTAATTTAAGTGGTTCAGTAGCCTGTTCCAGGTATTTCCGTTCTAACAGGACTGCATCAGTGGCTCGTTCTTTCCTTTTACAATTGCGACATGGACCCGACAGGCTTCTCTTCAGTTTTGTGCGTGTTCCATTCTGGTGGCCCTCTGCTACACAGTGGAATCACGATCGCTGTTTACACTAACACAACTTTGTGATGTGGCCTAAGTCACAACATCTATAATGTGCTGACACGACTAAGTAAGCATTCACGCCTTTTCTTTTTCCAGTAGAAGCTTGAGAAAACGAAAGATGACTTGCACTGCGTGATTAAAATAGGCCTTCTCTTTATTTAACTCTTAAACCTTTCCTTTATTTAAGTCATTGCTGCTTCGAAGTATGGATTGAACAGTAGGGGCGAAAGCCTACATCCCTGTATTAAACTCCTTTCAATCTCCACTTCGTTCAGGTTTTCCTTTCTTATTGTTCTCTCTTGCTTCTTGTACATGTTTTTTTTCACATTACCCGTCTTTCCCTTCAGCGTACTTCTGTTTCTCACTGAATTTCAGGCATCGTTTTACAACGCTGAATGCTTTTCTTATGTCGACATATCTCATGCAAGAATGTTGATTTTCCTTAATTCTTGCTCCCCTCACCAAGCGCAATGTCAGAACTGCCTGTCTTGTGCCTTTACCTTTCGGAAAGAGAAGCTGATCGTCATCTAACATCTTTTCCATTCCTTCTGCATACTATTGTTGGCAGCAACTCGGATGCAAGGGATGTTAAGCTGTCAGTGCGCTGCTCCTCGCTTTTGATCTCCCATTGCTACTTCAAGGCTGTGTGGTTGATATTTTTTCGAAAGTCTAGCGGTATGTCACCGGTCCCATAGATCCCACACGCCAACTTGAACATGAACAGACATTCCGTTGACCCCTCCGCAATGCTTTTAGATATTCCGAAGGAATGTTACCTCTCGCGTCTGCCTCATTTCACCGCAAATCTCTATTAAGCTATGACTGTAATACCAGATCCCCAATGTTTCCCACACCGACTGCCATTTCTCCTGCCGGCCGGTGTGGCCGTGCGGTTCTAGCCGCTTTAGTCTGGAACCGCGTGACCGCTACGGTCGCAGATTCGAATACTGCCTCGGGCATGGATGTGTGTGATGTCCTTAGATTAGTTAGGTTTAAGTAGTTCTAAGTTCTAGGGGACTGATGACCACAGATGTTAAGTCCGATAGTGCTCAGAGCCATTTGAACCATTTCTCCTTCAGTTACATCATCAGATAAGTCTTCCCCCTTCTAGAGGCCATCAATGTACTCTTTCCACCTATTCGCTCTCAACTCTGCGTTTAACAGTGGAATTACCGTCGCACTCTTAATGCTGCCGCCCTCGCTTTCAATTTCCCCGAAGGCTGTTTCGATACTTCTATTGTAACATTATGAAGCGGCTGGTTCGCAAAAATTATGGTGGCACTATCTTGGCGGAGTGGCTCTCTACCAATGAGCAGCGAGCGGTGGCGGTGAGTCGGGGGCTCGAGCACAAGCAGCAGGGTTCTAGGCGCTACAGTCTGGAACCGCGCGACCGCTACGGTCGCAGGTTCGAATCCTGCCTCGGGCATGGATGTGTGTTATGTCCTTAGGTTAGTTAGGTTTAAGTAGTCCTAAGTTCTGGGGGACTAGTGACCTCAGATGTTAAATCCCATAGTGCTCAGAGTCAGCCACAAGCCGCAGGGAGGACAGAAGCTGGGGTGTGATCAGCCAGTTGAAATATCCCAAGCGGGTGAATAAGTAAGTGTATCTACTGGGCGTACGGTAAAGTGAAGGATTCAGTGCTTTCCAGTCCATACATACACTACTGGAAAAATTAAATTAGTGCACTTTTTAGAGGATTCCAATTCATTCAAGATTTTCGTTTCAACAGTGAATATGGAGTACATGGAATGATTACATTTACAGCTCAGTAGCACAAGCGGCTGTGACGTACCAGGTATCGACTCATGCTGAAAGACACACAAACTGGTACACCGCAGCATCATCAGCAAACAACTTGAAGTTGATTCGATTGTAGGAGTGTCTCAGTAGTAAAGTATAAAAGTATTAGAACTTCATGGATTATGCGGAATTATTTCACGTAGCTCACTGTTTACAACTTCATATTTCCTGAACTATCGCCTCACAGCGATTGTTGCCTGACCAAGACTGGCTGACATCGATTCAGTGGTCTATGAGGAGATCTGGAACATGTACACATACAACACATCAATCAGTTTTTATAATACACTGCCGTAAAAGATTGGTACACCTGGAAAGCCGACGTCCAATTTCATCCGATCATTGAAAAAGGTCCAACAGTGGTATTCCGAGTGGCGGGATGGTCCTTTGGAGACTTGCCCACAAGTTGCACGTGCTGCGTCTCTTGTGCATAGATGCTGGTGTTAGTGGTCGCGTGAACATCCTCAAATTCGTATACAAGGTTCTGGACGTCCACGTGACACAGACGCTCTCTGGGATCGTCGTATTGTAAAGGCAGGAGTGGCAGATAAGCGCAGATCAGATGGCTTGTAAGCCCAGGCGTGTCAGCACGAGCTGTTGCGAACCATTTATTAGCAGTGGGACTTTGGGCACGCACACCTGTAGACCGTCTTCGACTCACGCCGCAGCATCGACATGCACGGCTTGAATGGTGCGGTCAAAGGATCACTTGGAATAGCTCGACGTGGTCTTCAGCGATGAAGGAAGATTCTGCCTGCACGCTAGTGATGGTCGCTTGCACATAAAATGTAGACCTGGTGAGCACCGTCTCGTAATGTCAATTAGTTTAAGACACATTGGTCCCATCACAGGCCTTATGGTCCGGGTTACATAAGCTACAACTCTCGTTCACCTTTGGTTTTTCTGGAGTGGACACTAAACAGCACTTGTTTCTACTGAATGTTGTTAGACCAGTTCTTTCCCCGTTCTTTGCAACATGAAGGTGATATGTTGGTCCAAATGGATAATGCTCGCCCACATACTGCTCGTCAAACTCAACGTGTTCTGCAAGGCGTGCAGCAACGTCCCTGCCCAGCACGATCTCCCGACTCGTCTCTAATCAAGTACATCTGGAATATGATGGGACGAGAAGTCACTCGTGCGACTCTTCAACCAACAACTTTGCAGAACGACGGAACAGTTTGAGCAGGCGTGGCATAATGTACCCCACGACTGTATTCGCCATCTGTACGATCAACTGGATCCCAGACTCAGCGCCTGCAGTGCCGTCCACGAACCAGTGTAGGTGTTTCGGCATGGGTCGATACCTGGTACCTCAGAACCGCCTGTGCTACTGAACTGTACTTGTAATCATTTCATGTACGCCATCCGCACCGTTGCAACGACAAATCTTGAATAAACTGGAAACGTCTAAAAAGTGCACTAATTTATTTCTTCCAGTAGTGTACGTATGGATTGGAAACGAATGAATCCTTCACCTTACCATGCGCCCAGTAGGCGTGTTGTAAGATACAAGACGACTTAGACAAGAATTCTAGTTGGTGTGGTGAGTAGCAGCCAGCTCTAAATGTGGAAAAATATAAGTTAATGCACAAGAGCAGGAAGAACAAATACGTAATATTTGGCTACAGGATTACTAGCTTCCTGCTTGACACAGCTAAGTTGTTTAAATTTCTGAGCATTTCGTTGCAAAACGATTTGAAATGGAACGAGCTTGCTGGAACTGTAGTAGAGAATGCTAACGGTCGACTTCAGTTTCTTGGGAGAATTTTAGAAAATAGTGGTTCATCTGTAGAGGAGACCACATATAGGACGCTGGTACGACCTATTCTTGAGTACTGCTCGAGTGTTTGGGATCCGTACCATGTCTGATTGAAGGAAGACATCGAATCAGTTCAGAGATGGGCTGCTACATTTGTTACCGGTGGGTACGAACAAAACTCAAGTGTTACGGAGGTACTTCGAGATTTCAAATGGGAATCCCTAGAGGCAAGGAGGCGTTCTTTTCGGGAAATACTGTTGAGAAAATTTAGAGAACCGGCATTTGAAGCTGACTGCCGAACGAGTCTGCTCCCGGCAACATATGTCGCGCGTAGGGACCACGAAGATAAGATACGAGTAATGGGGGCTAATACGGAGCCGCAGAGACAGTCGTTTCTCTCTCGCTCTATTTTCTAGTGGAACAGGAAAGGAAATGATTAGTAGTGGTACAGGGTGCCCTCTGCCACGTACCATACTGTGGCTTGCGGAGTAATCCATGACACCTCACGGTGCTTCTGACAGCTTTCAACTGCGAAGAGCAACTGTGGTAGACGGGAACAATTACCGTCTATAGTTCTATAAAGAGGCGTTTCCATAGAGATACTTACAGAATCGCGCTGTAGACATGAGAAGCAACTACGCCCAGCAGGTTAAATTTCACGCTTGTAGCACGTCATCTTCGTGGTGTAGCAATTTTAATGGCCAGTAGTGTATCTTGTCTGTCCAGCTTCTCCGATTGTCCTTTTTAGCGATTTGCATTTGTTGTCATCTGGGGTATTCAGTATCGCGGTATATACAGCCGTAGACAATTTCAGATACGTTTCATGATTCCTCATTGCTCCAGTATCCCACTACTATCCACACTTATTCTTTCAGACCTCTTCAGTCTACTCTTCATCATTACTAAATTGTGATCCAGGTCTGTATCTACCGCTTAGTACACCTCGCAATCCAATATCCAACTTCGGAATCCAGTTGGAATCCCCCCGCGTCTCCGGGCTTTCTCCGAATAAACCTCCGTCCTTTGTGTTTTTTAGCAACGTGTTCGCTATTACTAGCTGAAATTTATTGCCGAAATCAACTTACCTCTTTCCTCTCCTATTCCTACTCCATCTCCTACTTATGCATCCCAGTTTCCCTTTGTTCTTCAACATTCTCATATACTTTCTTTGTGTCTTCATCTTCTGCTTGTGACGTCGTTGATATTAGGGCTATCATGACGGTAGTAACTTCTCTGGATCTTAATCCAGTTACACTGCTGCGACCACTGTCATGAATCTTCTGCCTCGAGTCCTAAAAAACTATGGAAAAAGCTGTAGGCTGCATGCCTGCAGAGGCCCTTAGAGACTGTTTAAGTGCCTTGATGCTGGACATGGCCGATTTCCATCCCCGTTCCTGAGCTATTCAACCCATCTCTAATGACCTCATGGTGAACCGGACCTAATACTTAACGCCTTCCTTCTTTCCGCAGTGTACTTTCTTCCATCAGGTATTAGAGAAACAACGTGATACACTGAACATAAGGAGGCCTAGGCCAACAGCCGAATGCGTGTGTAGATGGTAATGATAACAAAAGATGGCATCCATGGTTGTTTCTATCTGTAGGTCTGTCAGCAACCAGTTACGTTCGGCAAACAAAACACTCTCACCCAGGTTATGCATGTAATAGACGAAACTTACAAGATAAACATTTACAGCATAGCTCGTGGAATGTGTCAGCTTCAAGTAGGTACTGTAATTCGCTACTTTCGTGCAGTTTGCCGACATAAATTTTGGTGTTACGTGACTGGTTGGTACTCAGGATTTAGGTACAACTAATATGCTAAACTTTCTCGTAAGACGACTGAATTAACGATATTGCTCGACTCTGCCTCTTCGACGGAATGAATGTCGATTTCTGATCAGCACGCAACGTGACTAACAGTCTACTGAGATAAAGCATATCCGCCGTCTGGCAAATTACCTCTTGTAGAATTTGCTGCAACCGCTGACGATCGCGTGAGTAGCGTCGGCGCGTGCTGTCGCATGATGGAGCGAGACAGCAACAATGCCTTGTGGCAGGAAGTTAAAATTATCTGCGTGTAAGAACAGGATAACACAGCACACGCTGGAAACGTAACCTCGTCCAAGTTAAACAGCTCCTTCCGTCACGCGTGATAATATCACAGTTATGGAGTAGAGACAGTGTAAGTATATCACTGGCTGCAAGTGGTGGATTTACAATGAAAACAGCTTATCCACAAAATCGGTATCCTGAGGTTATGTGACATGATGCATAAACCCGTGTGCGTTAATTTATTATTTTTCTGTACTGAAGGAGCACTCCGTTCAGGATGAAATTTGACACGTTAAAGAATCGGTAAGCACTTTGTATATGTGTTTATGTCGCACACTTGCTCAGGCAGAACTTTATTTTGTCACGAATTACGACGTCTTTAATGTACAGGGTGACAATTACTGAACTATATGAAATAAAATCGTCATAACTTCTGATCGTTTGTGTTAGGACTTTCAAACAGCACGGTTTGCCGCGAGACATGATGGGAAATAACATGCGCTGTATAGTTTGGTTTAGCGTCGAAGCCCACTTTCATTTGGATTGGTTCGTCAATAAACAAAATTTGTTCATTTGTGGGACTGAGATTCCGCATTTCGCGATCGAAAATTCTCTTCATCCTTAATAGGTGACTCTATGGTGTGCAGTGTCCAGTCACGGAATAAATGGTGCGATGTTCCTTGATAGCACGGTGACTGCCGAACGGTACCTGAAGGTTTTGGAAGATGACCTCATCTCTGTTATCCAAAGTGACCCTGATTTCCACGATATGTGGTTCATGCACGTCGGAGCTCGACCCCATCGAAGCAGGAGAGTGTTTGATGTCCTGGAGGAGGACTTTGGAGACCACATTCTGGCTAGGGGGGTACCCAGAGGCCCATGGTATTCTCCGGATTTGAACACATGAGACTCGTTTTTGCGGGGCTGTATTAAATACAAGATGTAAGAAATAGCCCCAAAGCCATTGCTCAGCTGAAAACAGCCGTTCAGGGGTCATCGACAGCGTCGATGTTCTGACACTTCAGCGGGTCATGCAGAATTTCGGTATTCCTCTGCGTCATATCATCGCCAATGACGGCAGGCATATCGAACATATCATAACCTAAATTCGAATATGTTTAGAGACGTTTACATGTTGAATAAAGTGCTTGTAGGCCTTCGTTTGTAACTAATTTCCTTTTTTTATATATATATTCAGTAATTGTCACCTTGTAAGTTTCTCACTTACACATTTTGTTACTGGAGAATGAATCACCAGAAGATGGGTACATACCTTGTATGCTGGTATATGTATGATAGTGTCTTCTAACGAGCACAACGTAACTGCTATAAAGTTTTACGATGGTAAATAGCATTTGAAGACGACAGAATTGGAACACCTACGGAAGTTACCACCATGCGCAAGAGGCAAAAGGAAGGCTCTCAGGCGCTTTGAATTCTTTCCGGTTTGACTGTCGATTGAAAGTTAGTCGACCGTGGCTCGGTGATTCGGTGAAATTTCATTACAGGTCACTCTCTTCAGATGGAATACTGAAAGATAAACAACGTTGAATAACATATTCTTTCTGGAAGAAGTTTAATTCCCAACACAAAAAATAATGCCCCGGACATAAGCGAGCGGCGATGAAATGCGGCCCATGTTAACGGCTGGGTGAATGGATAGCGGGTCGGCATCAACTATCACTGTGCCCATTAAAGTAACGCACACGCTCCTCTAAAATCGATACACTGTATTAAGAAATACCGCCACGCTCTGCCCGGCACGTCAACAAGTCCAGTGTCTCCTTCCCACGGCGGTAGTGTCAACGAATCGCATTTGGATAGCAGGCCAGCACTCAAAAAATGTCCGAAGGCCGGTCGTAACGTCGAGCCGCTCGGACTGGCCGTGCGGTTTGAGGAGCCATGTCACGGATTGTCCGGCCCCTCCCGCCGGAGGTTCGAGTTCTCTCTCGGGCATGGGTGTGTGTGTTGTTCTTAGCATAATTTAATTAGTTCTGCAGGCCAGTTGCGGACAATTGCTGGAGGTCACTGAGTACCGAAAATTGAACGAAGGAATTCGAAGTATTACTGATGAATCACACATTTACGAAAATCGTGAAATGTTATCCAACTAAGACCTTCAACTGTAATTTTATTGTTTTCGCTACACTATCCATTTTAAACGCTCACTATAAACGAACCTTTCGGCTACTACCTGAGTTACCCTTTCTTTTAACAATAACAAATGAAAAGTTTTAAAACAATAGTGACGCTAAATCTTGCAACTGTCATCTAGTGTTCGGTTATTGGAACTCAAAGACGAACTTCATGTGTGGATCAGATATGGTTGATCGACAATTTGCTGGCTGCGCTCTTCGGCAAACACCACTGATGCTTTGTGCGCTTGCATGCCAACAGTGTGGGCAGAGGATCCTCAGAAACATGTCTTTGATTCTCCGGCATCAAGTTTATAATGAAGCAAGGAGTTCTAACCCGTAGTGATTTTTTGAAGTCACAGGTATGTACAGCTCCGGAATCCTAATGTATTTTGTTTTGTTGTGTATCTAAACTGCAGCATGAAGGTCTTTTATGTCAAAAATACGTTTGTTCGTGTTGCGATTTTCACAAATGTTAATGTACTTCTCACTAAACAGTACCCGTTATCGCACAACTTTACAAGTAATGTAGAGTGTCGATGCGAACGCAGAAGAAAGAATTTCTGCCTATTTTGTTGGTTGCCATCTTGCATAGCCTGACGAATAATTTGAACGGTAGGATTTGACTCCTGAAAAAACTGTATTTGTGTGACTGCTCATGGAAGTAAACATCAACCAAGCTAGCCTGACGAAGGTGCCGACTGCACAAAACACCTTACCCGACCCACCGGCCTATTAGGAGATCGCTGTAGACATTGTTGTCAGCCAGTTCACAATAATTCCGCTATGCACCATCATGCGAAGACATGTTAATTTTATGAGACAGCGCGGGATTACTTAAGAAATTTGCGTAGTTCTACTAATCACCGATCAAGAATAAAATTCTCATTTTCATCATCACTCTAAGCTTATGATTTTTAATTTATTACCCAGAGATGACTGTTGTAGTAGCTTAAGTTTCTGCTGATAGATACGCCCTTCGTTCGTAGAACAATTTAAGCACAAATCTGCACTTTGCTTTGCTAATATTTATTACCAGCAAATAGGATTTTTGTAGGCCTTCACCAAATAAAAACTGACCAACGTCCACAAAAAAGCTAGGATTCAATACAATAATAGCTTACATTAATGCACTTAGTAATTTCTTCAGTTTCTGCAGCTAGTTTGATTGTACACTATCATTTTTGTAGACTACAGTCATTATCATTTCACGATGGTGTGATAAACCGAAAAGAGAGTGTAATAAATACACACAATCTTAGAGGAATAAATGCAGACTGCGTGCATATCATCCATCAGTTCGGAGTTTCCACTGAATATATCTTAATGTGTGGATAAAACATCAATCATAAAGTTTCTGTCTGAGGCGCTAGTATCAAATTAGTTGATTTAGGATCTATGTATATCACTCTCTCTGTCCCCCCCCCTTCCTCCCTCCGTCTCTCTCTCGCTCACTCGCTCGCTCGCTCGCTCGCTCCCTCCCTCCCTCCCTCCCTCCCCCTCTCTCTCTCTCTCTCTCTCTCTCTCTCTCTCTCTCTCTCTCTCTCTCTCTCTCTCCCCCCCCCCCCCTACATCCCTCTCTCTCTCTCTCTCTCTCTCTCTCTCTCTCTCTCTCTCTCTCTCTCTCTCCCCTCAGCCCCCCCCTATCTCTCTCTCTCTCTCTCCCTCTCTCTCCCTCTCTCTCCCTCTCTCTCCCTCTCTTTGTGGTTCTATCCCTCTCCTTTTCACACACTCCCTATTTTACTACCTATGCCTGTTACACAACCCTTCAAATCCCATTTTTGTTGACTTGTAAACTGAGTACACTTTGAATAACCCACTCAGTAGGACATCATCCCGAGTGCAAGACTATGAGAGACAGATCTGTTTATCAAACCAAAGGAGAACTACAGAAGAGGCTGACAACAAAATCATGTAAAACAACAATCTTATCAAAGTGTTGCAAGTATTTACCAGTGCATTGCATTGTAGAGATTTGTCCGTAATAGTGTAACTAGACACCTGAAATTTGTCTCGCTTGGTTTTACATAGACTCAGATGCGGAAATGTTAGTAATGAAACACTAACTAAGCCGAACGGGGGCACTGGAGGAAATTTTCCGCGTTCTTGACCACTATTGGATTCTCTCACCCTCTCCAATTTGAGGATGCAGGTAGCGAAATTTAAACACATATCAGTTCAAAACATTACTACTTAATAGGAAATACCAACCACCAGAACTGTTTATAACCTATAGGCACAGTGACAAAAATGTAAATAAAATAGCTAACATAAGTACATATTACAGGCCACTGATGATGCCTTGCAGAAAATAAAGGCGAAACGCGTATGGCACTAAAATTGTGCTTTATTCAGTTGCTGTCAGACGGTCCATAAGTGAAAATTATCAATATACCGTAGTATTACGCGCAACTGAGGAGGACAGGACCAAAAAATTGAAGATGTCGAATTCAATCCTTTCCAAAATTAACTACCTTACTTGGAATTCACTACATTTATATTGAGCTCTTACGTTTATCTTGTTGCTATGAAACGTCGTGCTGGTCCGGCCTCCCAGTAACTGCAGTATTGGCAGTCTTTAAAATAGCTGTCTAATGCAGGTGATCACTTATTACGTTTACTGCAGATTTCTTACTAGCTCTTGTAACTCAGTCTGTAACAGTGGAGAGCGACGATAAAGTAGCACAACACTAAATTAATGCTGGGCATAATCGATAAATGAGCAACCAAGCGATCACTGTCCGACAGTTGGAACTCCTGGTCTAGCGTTCACGACGACTTAAAATTTCCACGCTCACTGCGGATTCATTTTTCACCCGTCACGACCGGGAGTGTTCTCCTTGTTGCCGCCTACCACCTTCGGCACCATCACCCGGATTGATGGCCGCGTCGCTGCCCGCTTTCCTCGCCAGCTGCCGTTGCCAGAAGCGCCCTTCCTGTCGTCGCTATCATTTGCGCCCACTGCACTGTCACCGTTTCTCATCCGCGTTCCCGGTCTTTCTGTTGTCACCTTCTCACACTGGTGTTCCAGATAAACATTAATGAATATATCCGAAACCACAACACTCATTATTACGCAAAGTTGCTTCTCTTATACCATAAAATATACCCATTATGCTTCACGCTACTGTTTATTTCCATGTTTCCCTCTTATTTAGCAGCTAGCATGACATATACGTTTTCATCCATTACTTTTAAACACCAGCCGCGCTACACACATTCACAAATACGTCTGAATTTTCTATTGCAGCGCTGCATGCTGCTGCCCCTTTACCGTCGCCGAAACCACTCCCGCATAAACATCCAACAGTTGCACCGGCCGCGCTTGAACATGTTTTATTGTAACGATCGTCAAATCACCTCAACTGCAGCTGCTAAGTCACACGTTTCCTTTACACTTAACGTCTGCACCATTTCGTTAGTCCGTTCACAATGAGATTAAAACATTCAGTTATATTAAGCCCCAATCCACTGACCAATCATTTTCATCGGAAAAGACTTTTAAAATAAAAACCTCCTAAAAGGCAAAGTACAGACGCCCTTCCAATAGCAGATGCCAAAAAATGCATCTGCTGAGAACACTAAGCTAATGAACTCCAGCCACCCATGCCGCAAATTTGTACTCCATTTGATACTTTTGTTGCACCCCGAGCAGACCAAAATCCTTACACCAAAGACTTGTGAAAAAAGAAATATATCCACAACATCATGAAATTTATAACAAGCAATGATCAAAGCTCCAAAATTTCTGACTTGTATGCTGCCCTGCTGGGCAATGTTCTCTCCACTGAACGAGGTGGCGCAGTGGTTACCAAACTGGACTCGCATTTGGGAGGACGACTGTTCAAATCCGGCCATCCTGATTTAGGTTTTCCTTGATTTCCCTCAACCGCTTCAGGTAAATTCCGGGATGGTTCTTGTGAAAGGCCATGGCCGACTTCCTTCCCCATCCTTCCCTAATGCGATGGAATCGATGATCACGGTGTTTTATCCCCTCTCCCGAATCAACCAACCAACCAAAGTTTTCTCCATAATACGATTTCGTTGTCATGCATCCTTGTTCCTTGCTGGTGATCCGTGTACCAAGCGCCACAACTTCTACATTCCCCATCAACTCACTCTGCTATAAAATGAAGACTGTGGACCCCTAAGATCACACCTGAGGAGTGTAGCTGCCGTCCTGAGCCCCACGACCATAGAGTCCTTAGCATTCACAACAACCTAGATCCAACATTCCAACTCTGTGTAATTAATAAATTTCCAGCACCCGCTGATTAACTTATTACAAGTGACATCCTGCTTCCTCCTCTCCTGCGCCTTGCACTACACCTTACAAAACATGAAGTAACTGTTCCCATCCACCCATCAACACATCACTCCATACAATCAAGTTCTCATGTACCACACCCCATCACTGAAAATATAATCTGTTTTGTCATGACTGCCCTACAAAGTACCCTCTACCATCATTCAGCACCCTATACCCTACAACAGTTAACGCTGACTGCCCTTTCTGTGCTTAAGCTAAATGCCAGTGCCATTGTCACAAGCAACTGTTATATCTCTTTCTCCCACTCTGAAACCCTTATTTTACACGAGACCAGTCCTAACATCAGCAGCACATCCAAGTCCGCTGTAGTCTGTTACCATACGTCAGCAGACACACAAACTGATCCTGGGAATAAAACCTAATATATATTCCAGTCTCCAGTCCCAAATATCACACTCGTGGTCATCCTCATGCCGCCCTTCCGGAGCACCACCATCATCACTCAGCATAAGAGTTACGCCACAATAGCAGCTTTAGAAAATACACTCCTGGAAATGGAAAAAAGAACACATTGACACCGGTGTGTCAGACCCACCATACTTGCTCCGGACACTGCGAGAGGGCTGTACAAGCAATGATCACACGCACGGCACAGCGGACACACCAGGAACTGCGGTGTTGGCCGTCGAATGGCGCTAGCTGCGCAGCATTTGTGCACCGCCGCCGTCAGTGTCAGCCAGTTTGCCGTGGCATACGGAGCTCCATCGCAGTCTTTAACACTGGTAGCATGCCGCGACAGCGTGGACGTGAACCGTATCTGCAGTTGACGGACTTTGAGCGAGGGCGTATAGTGGGCATGCGGGAGGCCGGGTGGACGTACCGCCGAATTGCTCAACACGCGGGGCGTGAGGTCTCCACAGTACATCGATGTTGTCGCCAGTGGTCGGCGGAAGGTGCACGTGCCCGTCGACCTGGGACCGGACCGCAGCGACGCACGGATGCACGCCAAGACCGTAGGATCCTACGCAGTGCCGTAGGGGACCGCACCGCCACTTCCCAGCAAATTAGGGACACTGTTGCTCCTGGGGTATCGGCGAGGACCATTCGCAACCGTCTCCATGAAGCTGGGCTACGGTCCCGCACACCGTTAGGCCGTCTTCCGCTCACGCCCCAACATCGTGCAGCCCGCCTCCAGTGGTGTCGCGACAGGCGTGAATGGAGGGACGAATGGAGACGTGTCGTCTTCAGCGATGAGAGTCGCTTCTGCCTTGGTGCCAATGATGGTCGTATGCGTGTTTGGCGCCGTGCAGGTGAGCGCCACAATCAGGACTGCATACGACCGAGGCACACAGGGCCAACACCCGGCATCATGGTGTGGGGAGCGATCTCCTACACTGGCCGTACACCACTGGTGATCGTCGAGGGGACACTGAATAGTGCACGGTACATCCAAACCGTCATCGAACCCATCGTTCTACCATTCCTAGACCGGCAAGGGAACTTGCTGTTCCAACAGCACAATGCACGTCCGCATGTATCCCGTGCCACCCAACGTGCTCTAGAAGGTGTAAGTCAACTACCCTGGCCAGCAAGATCTCCGGATCTGTCCCCCATTGAGCATGTTTCGGACTGGATGAAGCGTCGTCTCACGCGGTCTGCACGTCAGCACGAACGCTGGTCCAACTGAGGCGCCAGGTGGAAATGGCGTGGCAAGCCGTTCCACAGGACTACATCCAGCATCTCTACTATCGTCTCCATGGGAGAATAGCAGCCTGCATTGCTGCGAAAGGTGGATATACACTGTACTAGTGCCGACATTGTGCATGCTCTGTTGCCTGTGTCTATGTGCCTGTGGTTCTGTCAGTGTGATCATGTGATGTATCTGACCCCAGGAATGTGTCAATAAAGTTTCCCCTTCCTGGGACAATGAATTCACGGTGTTCTTATTTCAATTTCCAGGAGTGTATTATCGCCGCATGTAGACCACCTGTTTCAGTAATATCATTTGTATATTTTCAATCTTAAAATCAGCAAGTGGAGCTACATTATGCTGCCAGCTCTTATCCCCATCTTTTGGGGAATGAACTGACAGTAAGGAAGACACGAAACTTCTTGGCAGAGTAAAACTGTGTGCCAGACCAAGTCCTGAACTCGGGACCTTTGCCATTCGCAGGCAAATGCTGTACCGATTGAGCTACCTAAGCACGACTCACGCCCCGTCCTCACAGCTTCAGTTCTGCCAGTATCTCGTCTCCCACCTCCCAGACTTCACAGAAGCTCTTCTGCGAACCTTGCCGAACTAGCGTTCCTGGAAGAAAGGATATTGCGGAGACATGGCTTATCCACAGCCTAGGGGATGTTTCCAGAATGAGATTTTCTCTCTCCAGCGGAGTGTGTGCCGATATGAAACTTCCTGGCAGATTAAAACTGTGTGCCGGACTGAGACTCGAACTCATATCAGCGCACACTCCGCTGCAGAGGGATAATCTCATCCTGGAAACATCCCTCAAGCTCAGGCTAAGCCATGTCTCCGAAATATCCTGTCCTCCAGGAGTGCTAGTTCTGCAAGGTTAACAGAAGAGCTGCTGTGAAGTTTGGAAGGTAGATGACGAGGTACTGCCACAATTGAAGCTGTGAGGACGGGGCGTGAGTCGTGCTTAGGTAGCTCAATCGGTAGAGCACTTGCCCGCAAAACGCAAAGGTCCCGAGTTCGAATATGAGTCCGGCACATAGTTTTAATATCAGCGCACACTCCGCTGCAAAGTGAAAATCTCATTCTGGAATAAGGAAGCCACTCAGAACCACCTTTTCGCTGTATGAAAGTCGCCATTTCTCACACGAACCTGTTGCAGCTGCGCGCTACTAGGCCACGATATACAGTAATTACATTAAGCTTGAGAATAATCGCCTGGGCAGAAAACTTTCGAAACATGTGGGACGTGCGGATGATACAGTAAAGGAGTTCCGAGAAGCAAAATACGGTTTAGTCAATCAGAATGCTAAAGTAGACTTCTGGCAGATAACGTTAGTCAACATACAGTGTGTCCTGGAGAGCTTCTCGATAAGTTCGCAATGTGCTACAATATTTTGCTTGAATTAATAGAAAATGGTTTGGTCAACAACCCACAGGTGCGTAACTAATTACCTATCATAAAACGTCGTCTCACTGCACTCCTATTACAGACATCTAAGATGTTACCGAGCGTGAACCGCAAGCTCAGCACCACACCCTAACCTCTCTGTGTCAGTGGACGCAGTCTCTTCCGTGAGTGATGATAAAAAACACGCCTCTCGATTTTTAGTTGGCGGGGATGTCAATAATGAACCCGTGCCAAAAGTATCCTTAAATGTACTCCATTCACTGCTCAATTACGCCCAAGGTTCTTCTGTAATGTTTTTGGACTCCAAAGATGGATCTTATTTCACCTGGACCGTGATTTCTTTGGTACTTTTTCACCCCATGAGCTGCTCCTACAAATCTATACAGCAAAAGCGTCAACTTCCTAGTGTTCCCTTTTCTTCATTTAGCATCTCTTATATCAAAATCTTGTTTTCGAGTAAATCTTTTTCCATCAACCAACAGTCAGTTCAAAAATATGGTTCAAATGGCTCTGAGCACTATGGGACTTAAAATCTGAGGTCATCAGTCCCCTAGAACTTAGAATTACTTAAACCTAACTAACCTAAGGACATCACACACATCGATGCCCGAGGCAGGATTCGAACCTGCGACCGTAGCAGCAGCGCGGTTCCGGACTGACGCGCCTAGAACCGCTCGGTCACTGCGGCCGGCAACAGTCAGTTACAAATTGTTTTTGCTCTTGTATCTTTCTATATATTCTCAGACAATAGTAATTTTTTCTAGTGGATGAACTATATTTCATAACTAATTCAAAGGAAATAAGCCAACATACGTGAGTTTTGTTGGGTCTACGTTGAAACAAACGTTTGCGGAAACTTTTTCTCACGTACGATATACATAAAAATGTGTCAGTCAATATATATTTTCCCTCAACAGCAGCCTGGTAGTCTCCTGGTCATTTAGAAAACGTCACATGTCTCTTTGGATGACTTTTAAAGCTTCAGTACATATTTTTAGTATCATGACATAATTTATATACATGCGGAATTGTTTCAATCATACTGTACGATTCTGCTGTGAATTTCAGCTGTGCCTCTCGATCCCCTTTCGGAATTTAGATATTCAGTTTATACGTCAATCTCATCGTATAAATAAAAAAAAAAGACCAAAAAGTACGCGTATCGGTACTTGACACATAGGTTGTAGATCTGTGTTCATTGTATTTTTTTTTTTTTTTACTCTGGCTGTTGTTGGGATAACCGACTCGTCCTGAATTGATCAAGTCAAAATAATGTATAACCGTAGTATTTTAGAGGAAAAAAGTCAACACTAGTTTACAGTGGCATATAGGAACTGCTGCAAACACGTTATTTGGATATATTTGGTCAGGATGTCGAAGTTACATACATCCTCCGTAAAATAAATACAGAATAGTACTTGGAGTGGCATCAAGATGATATAAGAACTAAAGTCAGAACAGGGTGTGTGTAATCGCTATCCAATAATCTCACAAAGATCGAATGCGTGATGCCTTCCTTGACTACCGAGCAGAATGTTGTCAAATGATCTTTTCCAGAACCCAAAGAAATTCTGGTCGTATGTAAAGACTGTTAGTGGCACCAAGTTAGTGTCCAGTCCCTAGCGAACGAGATGGGAACTTAAACTGAGGGTAGCAAAGGGAAAGCTGAAATGCTTAATTCCATTTTCAAATGTTCCTTTAAAAAGGAAAAACCAGGAGATTTGCCCCAAATTAACACCGTACCGCTGAAAAGATGAATGACATAAGTATAAGTGTCAGTGGCGAGAAACAGCTGAAATCGTTAAAACTGAACAAAGTTCCAGGGCCCGATGGAATTTGCTACTGAGTAATACCCTCTTCCAACTATAATCTATCGTAGAGCCCTCTAACAAAAAACCATGCCCAGTTCTTGGAATAAGGCAAAGGCCACACTCGTCTACAAGAAGGGTAGTGGAGGTGATCCACAAAACTGTCGTCGAGTATCTTTGACATCGATTTGTTGCAGAATCTTAGCACTAATTCTGAGCTCAAACGTAATGAGATATCTTGAACAGAATGACATCCTCAATGCCAACCAGTATGGAAGCATTGATATCGAAAACATCGCTCATGTGAAACCCAACGCGCACTTTTCTCACATGACACGCTTTTGATCAAGACAATCAGGCTGATTTAGTACTACTTGATTTCCGAAAAACATTTGAGTCAGTAACGTAACTACGCTTACTGTCAAAAGTACGATCATATAAGGTATGAAGTGAAATTTGTGACTGGATTGAGGATTTTTGGTAGGAAGGATAGGGAGGAAGCAGCATGTTATCATGGATGGAGAGTCACCGTCAGATGTAGAAATAATTTCGCGTGTGCCCCAGGGAAGTGTGTTGGGACCGTTGCTGCTCATGCTGCATATTAATAACTTTGCAGACAGTATTAATAGTAAAATGAGGGCCGCGCGTGGTAGCCGCGCGGTCTGGGGCGCGCGCCTTGTTACAGTTCGCGTGGCTCGCCCCCGTCGGAGGTTCGAGTCCTCTCTCGTGCATGGGTGTGTGTGTTGTCCTTAGCGTAAGTTAGTTTAAGTTAGATTAAGTACACTCCTGGAAATGGAAAAAAGAACACATTGACACCGGTGTGTCAGACCCACCATACTTGCTCCGGACACTGCGAGAGGGCTGTACAAGCAATGATCACACGCACGGCACAGCGGACACACCAGGAACCGCGGTGTTGGCCGTCGAATGGCGCTAGCTGCGCAGCATTTGTGCACCGCCGCCGTCAGTGTCAGCCAGTTTGCCGTGGCATACGGAGCTCCATCGCAGTCTTTAACACTGGTAGCATGCCGCGACAGCGTGGACGTGAACCGTATGTGCAGTTGACGGACTTTGAGCGAGGGCGTATAGTGGGCATGCGGGAGGCCGGGTGGACGTACCGCCGAATTGCTCAACACGTGGGGCGTGAGGTCTCCACAGTACATCGATGTTGTCGCCAGTGGTCGGCGGAAGGTGCACGTGCCCGTCGACCTGGGACCGGACCGCAGCGACGCACGGATGCACGCCAAGACCGTAGGATCCTACGCAGTGCCGTAGGGGACCGCACCGCCACTTCCCATCAAATTAGGGACACTGTTGCTCCTGGGGTATCGGTGAGGACCATTCGCAACCGTCTCCATGAAGCTGGGCTACGGTCCCGCACACCGTTAGGCCGTCTTCCGCTCACGCCCCAACATCGTGCAGCCCGCCTCCAGTGGTGTCGCGACAGGCGTGAATGGAGGGACGAATGGAGATGTGTCGTCTTCAGCGATGAGAGTCGCTTCGCCTTGGTGCCAATGATGGTCGTATGCGTGTTTGGCGCCGTGCAGGTGAGCGCCACAATCAGGACTGCATACGACCGAGGCACACAGGGCCAACACCCGGCATCATGGTGTGGGGAGCGATCTCCTACACTGGCCGTACACCACTAGTGATCGTCGAGGGGACACTGAATAGTGCACGGTACATCCAAACCGTCATCGAACCCATCGTTCTACCATTCCTAGACCAGGAAGGGAACTTGCTGTTCCAACAGGACAATGCACGTCCGCATGCCACCCAACGTGCTCCAGAAGGTGTAAGTCAACTACCCTGGCCAGCAAGATCTCCAGATCTGTCCCCCATTGAGCATGTTTGGGACTGGATGAAGTGTCGTCTCACGCGGTCTGCACGTCCAGCACGAACGCTGGTCCAACTGAGGCGCCAGGTGGAAATGGCATGGCAAGCCGTTCCACAGGACTACATCCAGCATCTCTACGATCGTCTCCATGGGAGAATAGCAGCCTGCATTGCTGCGAAAGGTGGATGTACACTGTACTAGTGCCGACATTGTGCATGCTCTGTTGCCTGTGTCTATGTGCCTGTGGTTCTGTCAGTGTGATCATGTGATGTATCTGACCCCAGGAATGTGTCAATAAAGTTTCCCCTTCCTGGGACCATGAATTCACGGTGTTCTTATTTCAATTTCCAGGAGTGTAGTATGTAAGCCTAGGGAACGATGACCTCAGCAGTTTGGTCCCATAGGAATTTAGCACAAATCAAAAATCAGTATCGGGCTACCTGCAGATGATGAACTTAACTATAATGAAGTACTATCTGAAAGAAGCTGCATAAATATTCAGTGCGATCTTGATGAGATTTCAAAGTGGTACAGAGATTGGCAAATTGATCTAAATATTCACAAATGCAAAATTTTTCGCTTCACAAACCGAAAAAAATGTAGTATCCTGTAACTATAGCATCAATTAGTAACTGTTAGAAGCGGGCAACTCATACAAATACCTGATTGTAACACATTGTAGGGATATGAAATGGAATGACCACAAAGGTTCAGTCGCGTGTAAAGCGGGTGATAGATTTCGATTTATTGGTAGAATGCTGGAGAAGTGCAATCAGTCTACGAAGGGGAGTACTTACAAACCACTTGTGAGGCTGGCTCTAAAATATTGTTCAAGTGTGTGGGACGTGTACCACATGGGACTAACAAGGGTTACCGAACGTATACAGAGAAGCGCAGGACGAGTGGTTACAGTTTAGTTTTTCCGTGGGAGAGTCTCACAGAGACACTGAAGGAACTGAACTGGAAGACTCTTGAATATAGACGTAAAATATGCCGAGAAAGTCTACTAACAAAGTTTCAGGAACCGGCTTTAAATGATGACTCTAGGAATGTACGACAACCCCTACATAGGGATCCTGAGGATAAGATTACAATAATTACTGCACACACAGAGGCATTCAAACAATCGTTCTTCCCGGACTCTATACGTGAATCGAACAGGAAGAAACGCTAATAACTGCTACAGTGGGGCGTATCTCTCTGCCATGCACCTCATGGTGGTAGTTTCTGTTTCCATTAAAATGAAACTGCATTAGCCCGAGAATAGTCTTATAAATTTCTGAGATCTAAATAGAGCTACTTTTATTAACCAGTCTATTATCACCATGTAGTGAAAAACAAAAAATTCAGGTATCATCCGACAGAAATTAAATAAACAGATGCTGAGACCATAATGAGAACAATTACATCGGAGGTAATATCACTAATGACAGTAAAATGAAAGTTATTGCACCATTTCGCCTCCACAATAGTGCTTGAAAGAAAACTCTGAAGTAGCTCTACAACCAGTAAACTGTCCTAATATTGCATTCAGTGTTCAGAGAAGAAGGTGTTTCTTCTCCACGGCGGAGATTAAAGTCAATATGCAATGCTAGGCGTCAGCAAATAACAGAATTTCTATGTAAACTGTTGTTATTAAATAATATTAAATTCATCCATACTGTTTTCGAAACCGATAGATGGCCAGGAAATATCTGCAGATACTCAAAACCTTAGCTGACGTAGGGTTTAGCAACATTTAGGTGCGTTATATTATCATTATACTTGACCTGTTGTGAGGTGGCCAGCTGTGTGGTGGACCCCGACACCTCGCATCAGAGATCGAGCACCTTCCACCCCCTGACAATCGAAACACAATGTCTCACTTATCTAGTACCCTATCTGTACCCATCCATGAAACAAAAACATTCGCGAACTCCTTCTATGTTGCTGCCGTCCGCTACTGTAACAAGTTGCCATATGCTTGTTGCCTTTAAGATTACGCTGAAGCACTTCATCCTGACAACTTAATTTTCCCCCAAAAGTTAGCATACACGGCCAGTTTCATATCTTTCAAACAATAAATCAAATGCTCAGATCTTCTCCCCGAGTCACAGTCTACATGAATTATGGTCACAATAATGGGAAGTAGTAGATGCACAAAGATAGGGGGAGGTAAAAATGACAGAGAGAGGGTAGAGGAGGAGATTGAAAGCGAGAGGATAGAGGAGGAGATGAACATTGAAAGGAAAAAGGAGGAGATAGGCAGATGGAGGAGGAGAAGATACAGAGAGAGATAAGGGAGGAGGAGACTGACAGGGACAGGAATGGGAAAATGGAGAGTTAAAGGTTAGATTAGGAGACCGACATGAGACAGAAGAAGAGGAGACCGACATGAGACAGAAGAAGAGGAGATGGACAGAAAGAGGGAGCAGGAAATGGACAGGGAGAGCGAAGAGAAGAACATGAAAAGGGGCAGGGGAAAGAAGGAGACAGAGGAAGGAGACAGGAGGAGACTGACAGCGAAATTAGGGAGGAGGATATAGATAGAGAGAGAGAGAGAGAGAGAGGAGGAGATGGAACGAGAGAGGAGGTGCAGGAGATGAATAAAGAGAGGGGGACAGAATATGGAGTTTTAGGGAGTGAGGAGGAGGTAGAGGAGAAGGAGGAGACTTAGGATGAGGAAATGGACAGAGTGGGAAGGAGCAGAAAGACAGAGGGGGAGGACCAGATGGACAGAGAGAGGGGAAGGAGGAGATGGAGAGAGGAGGGGCTAGATGAAATGGTCAAAGAAAGTGGAAAGGAGGGGATGGACTAACAGAAGATTGGAATAAATACGTAACCCGGCAATGCCAGGTATTCCGCTAGTAAATCAATAAATTTCCCAGTACACGGAATCTCTAGCGCTGTATCGGTAATCATTTGGGTTGTCAGACATTTAAATTGTAGATGCCCACTAAGAACTATGTGCGAGCATCCAATGCAAGTTAGCTGATTGTTTCCACATGGTGAGTACGGTCTCTAATTCAAAATAAAATCTAAGAGTCTGCATCCAAGGAAAGACGAAGAGGACAAAAAATATCAAAATGGGACATGGAAAAGTTGAATCTTAGTGAGATAATAATTCAACAGTACCAAGAAAGGACGGAAAATGGGACTACGTGATGCAAAAAATCAGAGACACGAAATGTAAGAGATGTTGAGACAGAGACTGTGACGATGCACTTAAATGTTTGACAGAGTTGTGAAAAACGAGTTTAACGAAGAGAAACTGCGACGTAATCGCTTTCAGAAACCGGTGAAAATTAATGGTACTGACTTTCAGGCGAGGACAAAGGCAATACGAAAGAGACAAGTTGAAGAAATTTCGGAATGTTTCCTGAAAACTGCCACTGGAAATTTTGATAAAACTATTAAGTTATGTTTCAGAGGTTCAGGCAGCTAGTAGTCTATGGTTTTGAGAATGAACACGATAAACTATAAGTAAAGAATAATGAAGGCAGTGAACTCCTCACCAGGTTACTGATTTGTCATTATGTGTACATGACCTATCAGCGCCTCTCCAGTAATTGAATGATTTAATGACCAGTGTTAACTATTGTTACGAATTTTACAGAAAAGGCGTCGATTTCAAAGAATAATGCTAGCCGAAAGAACGCAAGAAAGATTGTAACTTGTCGTGTATGACAACGATCGAAAAGAAATTTCGTAAGGAATTAAATAATGAACTGTAATTCGCTGCAATTGTGAAAACGTAACTGAAATTATATGAAACCTGATTATAGGTTATAAATCGCTGTTGCCATCTCAAAAGTGAGCCAAACTTGATAATTTTTAACTACTGACATAAATTTAACTTACTTAATTATTACAAGAGCGTAGGTAGGAACAAGTGGAATAGCAGTTAACAGTTTGGCAACGCCCTTGTTGTGGAAACTGAAAGACAAGCACATTTCTGTAAAAATTAAATATTCACTCTAATTTACCTCCAGTTCGAAGTTACTTTTATTTTACAGTGGTTTTACTTATTTGCTTACAAGTACCAATGTGTGGACTACGACTCACAGATAGTGTCAGTTGATTGTTGCTACACCTGACTTTATGAACTGGTTGTTTTTAAATTAACTGGCAAATGTAGCAAAATTTCTCCTTATCGCTTGCGTCTCGCTAGTGGTGAAAGAATAGGAAGCTGATGATAGCCAGTGAAGTAGAGTAATGAACAATACTGTAGTTCATTACAGTTTAACTGTAAACACTTTAATGTTCAAATAATGCATCTACGACGCTGGCAAGGCATATACGTTTATAATAAACAGACTTGGTCGGTCTTTATTTCAGATGCCACGTAGTGCACTATGTGGTAATAGTTCATGGCAACAGGCTCTTCAACAACGAGCAATTTCTAATGACTTTGGCCTCAGTGTGTTCGTCTTGCAAGCTCTGTACTGTGATCATGTATGTGCTCGTTCAGGCATTTAAAAAACCTTCCCACACTTAAAACACGATTTCGACAGTACATACTCCATTACGACCTTGAGCGCTGCCACACCGCATCCATACTTTACCACCAATTACTAGCAAGTCCAGGAATTCCTTCTGCCCATCTCTCTCTACGGGCGCTCGCGCCCAATGATATTATTGCTATACTTGAAAATTTTTTCTTTGGATTTGCACAATACGAATTTCCCTGACTTTACCAGCGTTTGTATCACAAAGTTTTACAATAATATTTTCCAATAGTTTTCTATAATTACATTATAATTTTTCGGGTAATGAACGTTAACAGAATTAACGAAGAACGTATATAACCAAGAAATTATATCAAAATTACAGAATTAATTAACTGGTGGTTATCAGGTAGTGTGTTCTAGTGTGATACGTCTACAGTGAAACGTCTGGAGGGAGTTGTCAAGTGCTTGTATGCAGGAGAGAATGTTCTTGTTTCGAGAAACAGAATATTGGGGGATATTATAAAAATATGATCGAAATTACCCGAACAATCCTTGGGCCGACGTATCAGAAATAGAGGAGAAGATATCAATTGAAGACATAAAGTCCGAAGATGAGTCCGAGATCATATTTTTGGCACTTTCTTTTACAGGTCCGTCTTGATCACACAAACTTTTACAGTTTACTATTACCGATTTCGGCTACTGCCATTTTCAGATCATAAAATATTCTGATGTAGTATCAACACTTAATGTTTACCTACATGTTTAGTTTGGCGATGATACTACACTCCTGGAAATTGAAATAAGAACACCGTGAATTCATTGTCCCCGGAAGGGGAAACTTTATTGACACATTCCTGGGGTCAGATACATCACATGATCACACTGACAGAACCACAGGCACATAGACACAGGCAACAGAGCATGCACAATGTCGGCACTAGTACAGTGTATATCTACCTTTCGCAGCAATGGAGGCTGCTATTCTCCCATGGAGACGATCTTAGAGATGCTGGATGTACTCCTGTGGAACGGCTTGCCATGCCATTTCCACCTGGCGCCTCAGTTGGACCAGCGTTCGTGCTGGACGTGCAGACCGCGTGAGACGACGCTTCATCCAGTCCCAAACATGCTCAATGGGGGACGGAGATCTTGCTGGCCAGGGTAGTTGACTTACACCTTCTAGAGCACGTTGGGTGGCACGGGATACATGCGGACGTGCATTGTCCTGTTGGAACAGCAAGTTCCCTTCCCGGTCTAGGAATGGTAGAACGATGGGTTCGATGACGGTTTGGATGTACCGTGCACTATTCAGTGTCCCCTCGACGATCACCAGTGGTGTACGGCCAGTGTAGGAGATCGCTCCCCACACCATGATGCCGGGTGTTGGCCCTGTGTACCTCGGTCGTATGCAGTCGTAATCGTGGCGCTCACCTGCACGGCGCCAAACACGCATACGACCATCATTGGCACCAAGGCAGAAGCGACTCTCATCGCTGAAGACGACACGTCTCCATTCGTCCCTCCATTCACGCCTGTCGCGACACCACTGGAGGCGGGCTGCACGATGTTGGGGCGTGAGCGGAAGACGGCCTAACGGTGTGCGGGACTGTAGCCCAGCTTCATGGAGACGGTTGCGAATGGTCCTCGCCGATACCCCAGGAGCAACAGTGTCCCTAATTTGCTGGGAAGTGGCGGTGCGGTCCCCTACGGCACTGCGTAGGATCCTACGGTCTTGGCGTGCATCCATGCGTCGCTGCGGTCCGGTCCCAGGTCGACGGGCACGTGCACCTTCCGCCGACCACTGGCGACAGCATCGATGTACTGTGGAGACCTCACGCCCCACGTGTTGAGCAATTCGGCGGTACGTCCACCCGGCCTCCCGCATGCCCACTATACGCCCTCGCTCAAAGTCCGTCAACTGCACATACGGTTCACGTCCACGCTGTCGCGGCATGCTACCAGTGTTAAAGACTGCGATGGAGCTCCGTATGCCACGGCAAACTGGCTGACACTGACGGCGGCGGTGCACAAATGCTGCGCAGCTAGCGCCATTCGACGGCCAACACCGCGGTTCCTGGTGTGTCCGCTGTGCCGTGCGTGTGATCATTGCTTGTACAGCCCTCTCGCAGTGTCCGGAGCAAGTATGGTGGGTCTGACACACCGGTGTCAATGTGTTCTTTTTTCCATTTCCAGGAGTGTACATCAGAATATTTTATGATCTGGAGATGGCAGTAGCCGAAACCGGAAATAATGATGCGTAAAAGTTTGTGTCATCAAGGTGGACCTGTAAAATAAAGGGGGAGAAGATGTTAGATCAAACAAATAAATGTACCAGAAGCCAGCAGGACTGACAACACTGATGAAAAACAGGTGGCTACATCTTTATGGATATTTATTAAGGAGGGGCGACGGAAAATTAATAAAAGGAAATTTCAACTTACTGAAATTGAGCCGGCCGCGGTGGCCGAGCGATGCTAGGCGCTTCAGTCCGGAACCGCACGACTGCTACGGTCGCAAGTTCGAATCCTGCCTCGGGCATGCATGTGTGTGATGTCCTTAGGTTAGTTAGGTTTAAGTAGTTCTAAGTTCTAGGGGACTGATGACCTCAGATGACGAGTCCCATAGTGCTCAGAGCCATTTGAACCATTTTGAACTGAAATTGAAATCCGATACAAAGTGGTTACGAGAAGTGCTGATCTTGCAAAGGCTAAAGTAGAAGAAGAAGACATAAGTAACAGAAGTAAATTTAGACAAAAGTTGCATTAACTGGGTTTACATGAAACAAGAAATGTTCGAATGGAGGAATCGGTAACTGATGGCAAAACATAACATGAAGGCAGCAGTGCTCAAAAATAAACAAAGACTTGAAACATGTGCCGTAGGAAACTTAAACAAATCGTGGATAAATGACGTTATTAGATCAATGAGTTGAATAGCGGTTTTCAGTCGCTCTTCAGCTAGTGTCTGCATACAATTGAAGAGCCAAGTTCCATGTATGTTATCGCAGACATGACGTGTCGCGATCCTGGATTACAATGGGGGCGTCGTACTATATCGGACATCAGTCGTTCAGCAGAAATAAGAACTGGTAATGAAATCAAGGGAGGAAAAGGTCAGAGAGAAGAAATGACAACTTTAGGTTTTCCTCGGGACATTATAATTCCGACGGAGACAGCAATGGACTATGTAAGATCAGTTTAGTGGAGTGGACAGTGTCTTGAAAAGAGTTTATAAGATGAACACCGGCAAAAGCAAAATTAGAGTAATGCAATGTAGTTAAATTAAATTAAGCGATGAGGATGGATTTAGATTATGAACTACTTGCTACTGCAAGTCCGCAGCTCGTGGTCGTGCGGTAGCGTTCTCGCTTCCCACGCCCGGGTTCCCGGGTTCGATTCCCGGCGGGGTCAGGGATTTTCTCTGCCTCGTGATGATTGGGTGTTGTGTGATGTCCTTAGGTTAGTTAGGTTTAAGTAGTTCTAAGTTCTAGGGGGTGACCATAGATGTTAAGTCCCATAGTGCTCAGAGCCGTTTTTTTCTACTGCAAAGAAAAATTCCCCTGAAAATTAAAAGTATGTTAACATCAAAAGTAAGTTTAATAAAAAACCTGAGGAGACTCGACCCAACGACGTAAGAAAGATTAGAATGTTGTCCAATGCTCCAGAAAGACACTCCAAATACCTGATAATATTATTTATGGAACATTGCGTTGGTTCTTGCAGAAACACAGACATATTAAAAATAAATTTGATACGGAGTCTGTTCAAAAAATTCGGGAACATTCGTAATTTTGCGCCAATGGTGTGTAGAAGCGAAATGCGGTTGGCATCCCTGCACACGCCTGTGTTTAATGTGCAACCGCCGAAAACATCATTGTTGTATGTCTGTCAGGTATTGTTCAGTGGTGTGTTCAGTAGAATGCTGTGTCGCACAGTTTGCGAATTTCGAAATGGCAGAGCGTCTACATTAAATGTTGCGTGAAACTCAAGAAAACCTTTACAGAGACAAACCAGATGATGCAGGAAGCTTACAGCGTTTAGTGCTTAAGCCGTACTCGGTGTTAAGAATTATTCGCACACTTTAAAAATGGCCCAGCGGAAGTTAAAGATGATCCCTTCTATATCTACCGACGATGTTCATGTCAGGAACGTGAACGAAACTGTGTGTGGAATTCGAAGACTGACAGAGACATTGGAGAAGAAAGTAACATTTCAGTTGGATCATGTCATGAAATCCTGACACATTATCTTGGAATGTATCATGCTGCCGTCAAGTTTGTCAAGACCAGAAAGACCTTCACCTCGCCATCTTTGAAGAGTTTTTGAATTGCGCGGATGAGAACGAAACGAGGTGCGACAATAAAGTAATGAGACAGATTTTTTTTTGCAAGATGTGGCAACCCTGCAGGCTTGCATAGGCACAATATATTTGACCTTGGTCTATAAGCTGCTTCTAGTCCAAGCAGCATGCAATTGCTGAGTCGTGAGTTGTGCTGTAATAAGTTAGTTGTGCTGTTATAAGTTAACAAGTGTTTGTGTCCAAGGGAATTGTTGATAAAGAGTGGGTGCCTCCTGGACAAACAGTTAACCAATATTACTAAAAAAAAATTTAGAAAGACTTCATAAAAGAGTTCCTTGTGTCCGTGCCAAAATTGCTGATAATTGGATTCTGCATCACGATAATGCGCCATCCCATACTGCTCAGTAAGTACAGCAATTTTTAACCACGAAACAAATTTCAGTAATACCACAGCCACCTTCTTCACCAGATATCGCTCCGTCCGAGTTTTTTCTATTTCCAAGATTCAAAACGGCGGTGAAGGGACACCATTTTCAAACAACACAAGATGTCCAAAACGCAGTGACGAGGGTCTTGGAGGATATAACAGAAGATGAGTTCCAGAAATGTTACTATCAGTGGCAGAAGCGCTGGAAAAAGTGTGTGCGATCAGAAGGGATCTACTTTGAAGGAGACAACACTAAACTTGACTAAAACGGTAAGAAACATTTTTTTCCCACATCAGTCTCATTACTTTACTGTCGCACCTCGTATGTTCCATAAGAGAACCTTAAGTGGCGGTGACACGTGGTTCTGCGGGTATGATGTTGAGACCAAGGTTCAGTGTTCACAAGGGCTTGGAAATCGCTCTCCAAGACCAAAAGAAGCTCGTCTGGTCAGGTCAAATGTCAAGGCCATGTTGATAGTTTTCTTTGACTTTGAAGGATTAGCTCACCATGAATTCATGCAACACGGACAGACTATTAATCGATGGTACGATCGGGACGAGTAGAGGAAATGTGAGAAGGAAACGGCCTGAAATGTGGCGAGACAATTCATGGCTCTCGCATCACGATGACTCACCCGCACATTCACCCATGTTGGTGCGTGCCTATTGCACAGAAAACGGAATCACTGTGCTGCATCATCCTCTGTACTCCCCGTATCTGGCCCCTGCAGACTTTATTATTTATTTCCAAAGTTGAAAAACTAGTGGAAAGGACGAAGGTGTGCAACGACAGGCGAGATAAAAGAAAATTCGCACACGGTGCTCCTCGCGATCCGGCAAAAGGCATACCAAGCCTGCTTTCGGAAGTGGGAACGGCGTTGGGAACGGTGTATCAGTTGTGGAGGAGAGTATTTCGAAGTATACCATACACAATAAGTGAAAGGTAAGCGCAGACAAATTTTGTGGACAACGCTCCCGAATTTTTTTGAACAGATCTCGTTCTAGCGTACTTCATTTTGGTGAATGGTGAACACTCTGTTATAGGGCGGGTACTGATAAGGAAGGCGTTTGCGGAGACAAAGTGTTGTCTAACAAGTGAGAGAGAGCCACTTGCAGTTGGAGCACTACGCGGCCGGCCGCCGCTACCGGGCTGCCCAGAGCGTGTAGCGCCGTGCAGTCAGTGGCTGGCTGGTCTTCTGGCACGCGACGCCGCGCCTGGCCTCACGTCGGCGGGCACTCCATCTCTGTCCGTCACGACGCCTCCGAGACGTTTAGTGGGCCCGCACGACTGCGAGCCCGGCCGATAAACAAGCCCAGAATACGGCACACCACTCAGCAGCCGGCGTCTCGGACAGCAAAAATATTACGCTCCTCTAAGATTGACTCCGTTCCCTACTCTCAGCTCACCGCATGCTGTTTAACACAAAGTGTTGCAAAGTGGCTCTTTAAGAGCACACCTCCCAGAAGCGATGTATGGAAGTGTAGGCAATGGGTGGGTAACTGGGGACGTCACTGTCACAGAAGCGTTAAACATGGCCTCATTCCAGTACTTCAACCTGGCCATACGTAATACGTAGCACACGGATCTATACGTAGGTGCCAGATGTTAGATTTATGGTGGTCAGGTTAGCGTTTGAACTTCATTTGACAAACGTTTATAAAGCGACGGTTCGACTTCTCCTCAAACTTAATTTTTAATCTATATTTTTTTTAATCACCGGTCATATTATTTAATTTATATGACATGTTGTTGTTGCGGTCTTCAGTCCTGAAACTGGTTTGATGCAGCTCTCGATGATACTCTGTCCTGTGCAATCTTCTTCATCTCCCAGTACCTAATGCAACCTACATCCTTCTGAATATGCTTAGTGTAGTGACTTGGCAAGACAGCCAAGCCACTCGGGGGTAGCCGAAAGGCACGCGTTAAGCTCACGCAGACTGGCGTGACGTCTGGAACATTACAAGGAAATGAGAACTTAGAAAAACGGACGCAGTTGCTGTAATACTTAACTTTAATCCATAATTGTAGAACATCGTTCTTGATGATACAGAATTATAATCTCAAACTGGTAATGGCGCCTTGCTAGGTCGTAGCCCATGACGTAGCTGAAGGCTATGCTAACTATCTTCTCGGCAAATGAGAGCGTATTGGTCACTGTAGCATCGCAAGCAAAGTCGGCTGTACAACTGGGGCGAGTGCGAGGACGTCTCTCTAGACCTGCCGTGTGGTGGCGCTCGGTCTGCAATCACTGACAGTGCCGACACGCGGGTCCGACGTGTACTAATCGACCGCGGCCGATTTAAAGGCTACCACCTAGCAAGTGTGGTGTCTGGCGGTGACACCACACTTAGTGTATTCATCTCTTGGTCTCCCTCTACGATTTTTACCCTCCACGCTGCCAACCCCAATACTAAATTGGTGAGCCCTTGATGCCTCAGAACATGTCCTACCAACTGATCCCTTCTTCTAGTCAACTTGTGCCACAAACTCCTCTTCTTCCCAACCCGATTCAATACCTCCTCATTAGTTATGTAATCTACCCATCTAATCTTCAGCATTCTTCTGTAGCACCACATTTCGAAAGTTTCTATTCTCTTCTTGTCCAAACTATTTATCGTCCATGTATCACTTCCATACATGGCTACACTCCATACAAATACTTCCAGAAACGACTTCCTGACACTTGAATCTATACTCAATGTTAATAAATTTCTCTTCTTCTGAAACGCTTTCCTTGCCATTGCCAGTCTACATTTTATGTCCTCTCTACTTCGACCATCATCAGTTATTTTGCCCCCCAAACAGCAAAACTTCTTTACTACTTTAAGTGTCTCATTTCCTAATCTAATTCCCTAAGCACCACCCGACTTAATTCGACTACATTCCATTATCCTCGTTTTGCTTTTGTTTATGTTCATCTTATATCCTCCTTTCAAGACACTGTCAGTTCCATTCAACTGCCTTTCCAAGTCCTTTGCTGTCTCTGACAGAATTACAATGTCATCGGCGAACCTCAAAGTTTTTATTTCCTCTCCATGGATTTTAATCCCTACTCCGAATTTTTCTTTTGTTTCCTTTACTACCTGCTCAATATACAGATTGAATAACATCGGGGAGAGGTTACAACCCTGTTTCACTCCCTTCCCAACCGCTGCTTCCCTTTCATGCCCCTCAACTCTCATAACTGCCATCTGCTTTCTGTACAAATTGTAAATAGCCTTTCGCTCCCTCTATTTTACCCCTGCCACCTTCAGAATTTGAAAGAGAGTATTCCAGTCAACATTGTCAAAAGCTTTCTCTAAGTCTAAAAATGATAGAAACGTAGGTTTGCCTTTCCTTAATCTATCTTATAAGATAAGTTGTAGGGTCAGTATTGCCTCACGTGTTCCAATATTTCTACGGAATCCAAACTGATCTTCCCTGAGGTCGGCTTCTACCACTTTTTCCATTCGTCTGTAAAGAATTCGCGTTAGTATTTTGCAGCTGTGACTTATTAAACTGATAGTTTGGTAATTTTCACATCTGTCAACACCTGCTTTCTTTGGGATTGGAATTATTATATTCTTCTTGAAGTCTGAAGGTATTTCGTCTCTCTCATAGATCTTGCTCACCAGATGGTAGAGTTTTGTCAGGGCTGGCTCTCCCAACACATATAACTTAAAAAAAACCACATCTGTTGCCGGCCGCGGCCGTGGTCGCCGTGCGGTTCTAGGCGCTGCAGTGCGGAACCGCGAGATTGCTACAATCGCAGGTTCGAATCCTGCCGTTATGCAGGTTAACTGCCAAGTGGAGCCTGCCCCCGTGTCTGCAGCTCGAAGCGTCGAGGTAAAAAGTAGTTGCGGGTACCTTACCACAATGCATACATAAGGGATTTCGCAAATCAGGACTGGCGTACAGTTTCGGGAAAACGCTATGCGCTTCTTCATTTACCTGTCAATAGCTGTAAGTATGCGTCTTCTAATAATCAAATTTAATTGAAAATAGCAGGTAGTCAAACAGCATGAATTTTACTAAAACTTCAAGCGAACAGACGTGGGTTCAAATGGCTCTGAGCACTATGGGACTTAACATCTTAGGTCATCAGTCCCCTAGAACTTAGAACTACTTAAACCTAACTAACCTAAGGACACCACACACATCCATGCCCGAGGCAGGATTCGAACCTGCGACCGTAGCAGTCCCGCGGTTCCGGACTGTAGCGCCTAGAACCGCACGGCCACCGCGGCCGGCTAAATTAATGAAAACTATTCACTGTCGAGATCAGTCAGAAAAGGAAGCTGCTAACTAAGTGGTGGGATTGCATGTTGAAAATGGCACGAAGGAATTCTGCAGGCTCGTGCTGGTGTTTTGATCCGAAGATAAAGCGGCGAACCGTAGTGTTTGCAAGTTTTGCGAGCACCTCCGCTAATTAGGATCTGCAGGGTGGCAGCGACGGTTTAACAGCACGTCGGATGGCTAAGTGGTGTCGGGGGGTGAGGTGGGGTGGGGGTGGGTGTGGGGGTGCGGGGCGAAGGGGTACAGCAGCGCCTGGCACGCACCCCGCCGTGCAGCGGCCGCTCGGCAGTCGGGCTGCCCCGCTCCCCCCGCAGCGATATAGCAGGTCTCCGGCAACTTGCCGCGGCCTGACGTTTCTGTTATTGATGGCCCCGCTAATGGTCACCGCTTTTGCATTCACAGCAGTGCTGCCACCTTCCGTAAGTGCCATTCCCCGCACCGCATTTACCTGCTACCGCCCTCTTCCCTCGGCCACACTTCCCGTTCCAGGCGGCCTCTGGAAGCAGTGGTGTGGCGGCACACTTAGCCACGAGCTTTGACAAATGACGGTTAAGCGCCGGGCCGCGATATCAGCCGCCTTTCACGCCGGGACCGCAAACGCGGAAGAAAAAGCAAACTGCAACGGTTTATAACAACCCTGGTACAATCTGTAACGCTGCAGGTAGTGTATTGGTAGTAGAATCCCGGTAGTTTCAGTAGAGTAAAATAGTAAAGGAATGATAGTAGTAGCCTGCCCAGTGTAGACTTAAATGTACACTACTGGCCATTAAAATTGCTGCACCAAGAAAAAATGCAGATGACAAACGGGTATTCATTGGACAAAAATATTATACTAGAACTGACATGTGATCACATTTTCACGCAATTTAGGTGCATAGATCCTGAGAAATCATTACCCAGAACAACCAACTCTGGCCATAATAACGGCCTTGATACGCCTGGGCATTGAGTCAAACAGAGCTTGGATGGCGTGTACAGGTACAGCTGCCCATGCAGCTTCAACACGGTACCACAATTGTGACGAGCCAGTTGCTCGGCCACCATTGACCAGACGTTTTCAATTGGTGAGAGATCTGGAGAAAGCCAGGGCAGCAGTCGAACATTTTCTGCATCCAGAAGGGCCCATATAGGACCTGCAACATGCAGTCGTGTATTATCCTGCTGGAATGTAGGGTTTCGCAGGTATCGAATGAAGGGTAGAGCCACGGGTCGTAACACACCTTGGATGTAACATCCACTGTTCAAAGTGCCGTCAATCCGAACAGGAGGTGACCGAGACGTGTAACCAATGGCACCCCATACCATCACGCCGGGTGATACGCCAGTATGGCGATGACGAATACACGCTTCCAATCTGCGTTCACCACGATGTCGCCAAAGACGGATGCGACCATCATGAGCCGGCCGATGTGGCCGTGAGGTTATAGGCGCTTCAGTCTGGAACCGCGTGACCACTACGGTCGCAGGTTCGAATCCTGCCTCGGGCATGGATGCGGGTGATGTCCTTAGATTAGTTAGCTTTAAGTAGTTCTAAGTTCTAGGGGACTGATGACCATAGATGTTAAGTCCCATAGTGCTCAGAGCCATTTGAATTTGACCATCATGATGCTGTAAACAGATCCTAGATTCATCCGAAAAAATTACATTTTGCCATTCGTGCACCCAGGTTCGTCGTTGATTACACCATCGCAGATGCTCCTCTTTGTGATGCAGCGTCAAGGGTAACCGCAGCCATGGTCTCCGAGCTGATAGTCCATGCTGCTGAAAACGTCGTCGAACTGTTCGTGTAGAAGGTTGTTGTCTTGCAAACGTCCCCATCTGCTGACTCAGGGTTCGAGACGTGGCAGCACGATCCGTTACAGCCATGCAGATAAGATGCCTGTCATCTCGACTGCTAGTGATACGAGGCCGTTGGGATCCAGCACGGCGTTCCGTATTACTCTCCTGAACCCATCGATTCATTATTTTGCTAACAGTCATTGGATCTCGGCCAACGCGAGCAGTAATGTCGCGATACGATAAACTGCAATCGCTATAGGCTACAATCCGATCTTTATCAAAGTCGGAAACGTGATGGTATGCATTTCTCCTCCTTACAGGAGGCATCACAATAACTTTCCCCAGGCAACGCCGGTCTTCTGCTGCTTGTGTATGAGAAATCTCTTGGAAACTTTCCTCTTGTCAGCACGTTGTAGGTGTCACCACCGGCGCCAGCCTTGTGTGAATGCTCTGAAAAGCTAATCATTTGCATATCACAGCGTCTTCTTCCTGTCGGTTAAATTACGCGTCTGTAGCACGTCATCTTCGTGGTGTAGCAATTTTAATGGCCAGTAGTGTAGTATCACTGCGCATAGAATAGTTGCAATTAAAATTAAAATTCTATAAAATACAACCCACTAATTATTTTAGGTGGTGGGTTACGTAGTTTGATTACTGACAAGAATAATAAATAATTTAAACCGAATAAATTAAATAAAAAAATCTGTGATGGGAGAGGCAGGGGCAAGTCGATCTATGGCAGAGAGACAGTATTGGGGTCAATGAAGCTAGAGCATGTTCATATGGGTTGACTTAGTTTGGGGCATGAACGCGTATGCAATCAGCTGATGGTGATTCAAATATCAAACTCATGCACAAGTGCCGAAAATAGAGGCTTATACCTTTCTTTTCTCAAGCGTTTATCCTGTCTAGTACAGGGTCACTTTTTCTGGATTTGACAAACTTTATTTCACTACTAGCCTTTTCCCTGTAGCTTCCGCCACATATGTATTTGACATAATATTACTGTCCACCGTCCGCGATCTCTCTGTTTCCACCTCTTCCTTCGTCACTCTGTCCACCTCATCCTCCCACATCTGTCTGTCTCCTCTTCCTCACTCTCTCTGCCTCTTATCTCCTCCTGCACCCTCAGTCTATTTCCTCCTCCCCCTCTCTGACCATCTCCTCCACCCTCTCTCTCTGCACATCTCCTTCTGCCCCTCTCTCTGACCATCCCTTCCTGACCCCTCTCACTACATCCTCCTCCCCTCTCTCTGTCCATTCTCTCATGACCCTCACTCTGTACACCTCCTATTTCCCCTCCCTCTGTCCACCTGCTCCCCATACATCTCTCTGTCCAGCTCCACTGCCCCCTCTGCATAGTGTTCACCTTCTCCTCCTCTATACACCATATATGTCTCCTCCTCTCCCCACCTTCTGCCTTTCTCCTACTCCCCCTGTCTTGGTCCCTATCCTGCTCTACCCTTCTCTCTATCCATCAGTTCCACCTTCCTACACATCCCTTCATCTAAGCTGGCACTACTCTAACACAACATGCCTGTCATACAGGGCAGCCTACATCTTGGGACCGTAAAATCATTTCCTCCTCCTGATGTACAGGCTGCCATGCAAAGCAGGTCGATCAGACAGCCCAATACTGCTACAACACATCATGTCTGTTGTGCAGGGCAGTCTGCATATTGGGGGCTCCAAAACTGTTTCTTGTCCCTGAAATGTAGGCTGCCCTCAAAAGCTGGCCAGTTAGGCAGCTGATACCATTCCAACGCAATATGCCTGCCATGTAGGGCTGCCTATACAACAGAGGATGGAAAAAAAACTCGGTTTTGTCCGTTTCTCTGCTCCTATTGGACCTAGGAAGTTATAAATCCAACAGTGCTAATATTCATGTGGCCTGCTGTTTCTGTGCTAAATATGACTGAAATCAATTAGAAGGAGATTCCAAACACACACACTCATACACTCTGATTTATATAGAGACAGAGAAGAGATTTAACATTGGGCCCAAATCTTCACTCTGATGCCACAGTAGACAAGGTAACAGAAGTGAAGGAAGTTTTGTGTACCACCTGTCTGAGAATCATGTAATGATGTGTGAGTAATTCATGCTGGTTGTCATATGACTTAGATTATTAGCATAGCCATCTATTTTTGAATTTTACTGTCGAATGTATGTTTTGTCTCTTGCCCAGATGTAATCCTGAGGCTGCGATTTGATATCATCAAACTCATCATGTTCCTGTAAATAGAGGTTCATATACAGCTGGTTTATTTGTCAAAAATGGATTACTCAGCTGCCCACAACACAAAACTACGTATTTGTAAAGAATATCTGTAATAATCTTACCTCTTTCCTACAGAACTTAGAGGTAGAAGGTTAAATGGAAGTAGTAAACTTGTGCATGGATCCTTTAAATAGGAACAAAACTTGGTGAACGTTTATAATGAGTTTTTTTCTTAAATTTGTCCAAATACTTTTCAAAGACAAATGTTCATCTCCAGTGATAAATCTGTAATTAGTTCATCTGTGCTCTTTTTAGTCATGTCAGTTCACTGTAATTCATTAAGCAATGAAAAACCAACTTTCTGTAATTTTATAGAAAGAGGCTTACAGAGTATTGTAGGAGAAAGGCTTATTCAGTAACAAATAATACAGTTAAAAATTGACTCATTTTTGTTCATACATGCACCCCTACTGTTAAATCTGCTTATGTACATACTTAAACAATGATGTTAAAGTTTATGCAACGTTTTTACATCTTTTATGGAGAAAATTCATCGTAGCAACGTTACTTATATTTAGTATTGTAACTACATGTATCTATAGTATCTCATATCCCCATGCAAGCAGCGAGGAATTATGATCATATATCTATACCACCTGCTACAATGATCATACTAACTACAACACACAAGCGCTTAATTTTTGCAGCAGGTAAGTGACCTTATTGTAGCATTCATGTAGGAGTAGATTGATTCATAGTGTAATGGAATGTCCCCTGTGTCGTGCTCGAACTACCGTTCCGCTTTTAAAATCTGTTAATTCCCGTCGTGCGATCAGGTCGAAAAGGTTTTCACATGAATCGCTTGAATACTAATGGCAGCTCCGCCAAAGCAATGCACGCAGTACTACCACCATCTCTATGTGTCTATATCGCTATCCCATAACTTTTGTTACCTCAGTGTAAAGAGTACTAACTAAGGCAAGCGTAACGACGATAAACTCACAACACAATATAGACTGATTTTAATTTCGTTTGCCCCATCAGTTGCCTATTACAATACTGTTTCACACATACTGCTACGTTTTTAACGTTTTTAGTTCCGGATCGCTCCACGTGTCATATTCATCATCTTCTAAGGTGTATACGTAACACGTACAGTGTTACGGATATCGCCCATTGGAAGCGGCGGCCCTAAATTCGTGGCCGGCAATGAGTCATTTGCATTCCTATGGATGCGGTCCGACGCTGTTCCGCTTTATCTCTCAGGTAGCAGGGTCGTAACTGGGCTGCTTCGTTAGGGGTATTTACACGCAACAGCAAGGCAACTTCACCGTAGCCCTTCCGTCGGATATGACTCAGCGATCCTGAACATTATCTGAACGAAGCTATACGCTCTCGCCAGAACTTTACTAGCTTTGTGGGTCACTTGTTCTACCAAGATACGACACGCCACGTCGCCTTCGTTTATTGACACGCACAATACCCGACGAGGCTACAAATCAGTAACTGCATTAGAAAAAATGTTTGTATAGTTCGATAATAGCATTTATATATTCCAGAGGATTCTAAATGTGCACTAACTCATTCACTGCATAAAAAGGGAGAGAGGTATTTCACTTTTGCTTGTCACTTACAAAATTTTATCCGACTGTCTCCTAAAGAGGGTACAATAACAACTAGAACATACAATATCAGATTACCAAGCAGGCTTTCGACCTAGTAGATAGTGCCGGGAACAGATCTTCAATCTTAAAACTATTTTAAAAATAAAAAGCAATCAGGCCGAAACCAATAGCCTGCACATTCGTTGATTTTAAAAAAGCATAAGATTTTATAGATAGATAATGTCTATGCAACATTCTAAAAGAACGCAAACTAGATACCGAAACTCTATCGAACAAACGCCGACAGACACGAGATCAAAAATTAAATTCATAGATGAAATTTCGGAACCATTCTTAGTTAAAACAGGAGTGAGACCAGCAGATGTGATCTCGCCACCGTTATTCGACATAGTTTTATACAAAGTAATGAAAGAATGGGAAATGGAACTAAGAAAGCAAAACGTTTGGAAGCCAATCGAGCTAGGAAGAAATCACGGAAAATTGAATGTTCCATATTTAGCGTTTGCAGATGTCTTGCGATTCTAATCGCCAGTGAAGAAACAGCAGTAAAACAAATCGAGACCCTCAAAGAATGTTCAGAGAAGGTTAGACAGCAAATCTCTTTTAAGAAGACTGAATTATGTGTTCCAAGTTAGATATTCTGAAACTTAAAACAAATTATGGTCAAATCAATAGAGTCAAACACTTTAAGTATCTAGGTGAAAGGATTGCACAAAAACAGATTGTAGAAAATCAAGAAAGCGACCATACGTGTTTCAAATATGTATAACAAAAAATGCCTGTCACGAAGCACTAAAATCAGACACTACAACACAGTAGTCAAACCGACGGTCACATATGCAAGTGAAACAGTCTCACTGAGTCGCAAATTAGATTTACAAGAAGTTAAGCAAGTAGAGGGAAAGATTATTATAAAAATTCTATACGATGCTACACACAAGATGAATACAGACTGCAAACCATGAGACAATAGAAGGAATGTCAAACATAGAAACTGACATCAGAAAGAGACGAATGAAGTTCTATGGAGACCTAGACAAACTACCTGGAAACAGACCAACTAAACGCCTATGTCACATCACTTAAAGCGTTAAATACCCTGGGTAACAGAAGTTAAGAAGGATTTGACAAAAGCAAAAACTGACATAACAAACACATCAGAGGGGGATACATTCAGAAGCAAAACTGATAAATGGAAGTTTAATCCAGAGACGTAACCAAAATAATACCGACCAAAGTGGACTGAAGAAAGGAAGAAGACCTTCAGGAATAAAATTAAGAAATATTGGGAAAACAAGAAGAACCTTAGGAAAGATTGAGAAACACCTGCTTATCGTTCTCCATTTGGGACATTTGTTAATAATATAATTATAATAATAGCCTATCAATGAAACGTTTTTAACAGGTTGCGTACAGTATACGGTATTCAATCTCACAACAGTTTGAAATTCAGCGTCACGACATAAACTGTTTGTTAAGTTTTTATAAAACCTTCACAAAATCTCTATAAAATCTCTGCAGGGAAGACATGACTTGAATTACATTGTCAAGCATTCTAGCAGTTTAGTTATGCAAGTACATTTCTTGTTGAATTTGCTAATTAATGTCACAAAACTTAAATTTGTCTTATTGTAGGAAACTTAACAACTGCTGAGACAAATTTTAATGAGGAAATGAGAGTAAGTAGTACACACTATATTCTTACAAGCTACTGTTGCATTATGCTATCATGTCACCAAGTTCCATGCTTATAAAAAAAAAAGTCAGAAATCTTGAAACAGAGATGCAGTGACAGAATCTTGCATTGGAGCAAACAAAAGACGGTGTATGATATATAGCTGTCGGCCTGGACCACAATTTGAATGTTTACTTCAGAATTACTGTTGTCATCAACAATTACTTTAACAACCATAAACATCATAAACTTCTACAAAAGAGTGTCTGTTCGAACCCTCTACACCTACCGTCACATTGTGCAGAGCGTGTAACAATGGGCCGCTTACACTCTGAAGTTTGTTTTCGTTCAGGTGACCGTCTGCGTCATTTCACACCAGTCTCCAAATCAGTTTCGCAAGGTGTGTTTTGATGTTCTTGAATTCTTTTTTGAATATTACTGACTTCTTTTACTAGTCCCTTCTCGATAATCCATCATGCCTGTCTCCATTGACCGACTCCCTGTTAGTTCATTTAAGATCATCAAGTTTCCAATTGATATTGTCGAATGCTGTGGTGATGTCAATAAGTGATATGTTCTTTTCTAAACTGCATTTCCATAAATATCATCATCGATAAACTGATGCCGTTTAATCATAAAAATAAATAAAAACCGGAAAAGTGTGAATGGACTCGCGGTCTGAGGGTTTTGTACAAACTTCCTTATGTATATAGACAATAACAAAAACAATTTCAACAATTTCATGTGGCTCAGTAGCTTCGTGCAAGTCTTTCTATCCGACGCCATTTAGGTGACTTGCGTGTTCCTAACGGTTTCCAGGCACGTGATTTACCGCTTCTTTCGTATTATTATCAACTGTTTGCTCGTCCTTTTTCCGCCAATGGTTCTCTGTGGCTGTTGTAAGACATCGCTGAGTCCATTGATGAAATTTTTAGTCAATTTTTGTATTACAGAGGTTGGCCAGACCCCTGACCGAACACACTAAGCTATAGCGCCGACTCTAGACCAACAGACCCAACAAGTGTATGGACAGTTCAGCTAGGTGTGTTTGGAGACTGAGTCTGCAATTGTCAAAATATGTGATTTACGTGGCATATCCTTTGACTGCACTGATTTTCAGGATGTTTCATCAGATACTATATGTCATGCAAAATTATTTAAAAAAGTCAGTTCCGCCGTACTAACCCCATTCATAAATCAGCCATTGCAGCAAACTTTTTCACAATGTATTCCGTTTGTCACAGAATAGATTACAGAATCGTGCTACCCGCTATCACTTACTTACTAGCTGTGACAGAATTCCGGACGGTATTTCTCACAGAAAAAACCTGCACACAGTCTTCCTAGCGCACCACGCACATCCAGTGGAAGTTAATGTCTTGCTTTCACACGGATTTTTCAGAAGCGATACCGAAGAACACAGTTTACTGATATGCAAAGAGATTATTCTTTCTTCGAGCAGTTTCGATGCGAACCAAGCTTATTTGACCATTCCTGTAAAGTAAATGCACTAAACTGAAACAGAATTTAAGACTGTATTTTCATGGACTCTTCCTTCAAAGCGATTTCTCTGTTTGTTCTTAGCAATTTGGGAGCAATTTGAAACTTTTTCGTGAAAATTTTGATATACCTGTAAAACTAATCATCACAGGTTTGGCACAGTAGAGTATACATGGGAGAGAGAATTATTTTTACGATGTAGATACTTGCTTTTCTTTCATTTACAAAGATTTAATCGTGAAGTATGTGATCAGTCAGCCCTCCCGATTAATCAAGGTAACGTTATCCAAATATTTGGCACTTTAAGTACGAACCACAAACGAATTATACAATTGAGGAAAATTAGCTGCACCGATTGATATATAAATGAAACTGCTACAGTGAAAATGATTACTTTAGAACAATTTTGCATGACATGTAAGTTACCATTTAATGATATTCTGCACAATGGAAAAAAGGACGTAAGAAAAGGAGGACAGGGCCTTGAATTTAACCTGTGACGTCAGCGTGATAGCCGTAAACTTTAGCCGCTATGCTACTTCCAACTCACGGCATCAAGTCTAACGTTACAGGAATAAGTGGTAACACTTCAATATCAGTTTTCTCGGAAGCGAGAGACAGTCTCACGAAAAACCGCTAGCCAGGTGCTCGGTACATGTACCACTACAACATTACTGAGACTCGTCCAACTCTGTGGTTAACAGGTCTGATGGCCCCCTTGAACACTATGTGATCAAAAGTATCCGGACACCCCCAAAAACATATGTTTTTCATATTACGAGCATTGTGCTGCCACCTACTGCCAGGTACTCCATATCGGCGATCTCATTAGTCATTACACATCGTGAGAGAGCAGAATGGGGCGCTCCGCGGAACTCACGGACTTCGAACGAGGTCAGTTAATTGGGTGTCACTTGTGTCATACATCTCTACGCGAGATTTCCACACTCCTAAACATCCCTAGGTCCACTGTTTCCGATGTGATAGTGAAGTGGGAACGTGAAGGGACACGTACACCACAAAAGCGTACAGGCCGACCTCGTACGTTGACTGACAGAGACCGCCCACAGTTGAAGAGGATCGTAATGTGTTATAGGCAGACGTCTCTCCAGACCATCACGCAGGAATTCCAGACTGCATCAGGATCCACTGCAAGTACGAGGGTCAGTCAAAAAGTAATGCCTCCTATTTTTTTTTTCTACGTTTAATTGTCAGGAAATTTAAATGCAATTACATAGGTTGAAAACCACAACATTGAGGATCATTTTGTCATTTTTCAATGTAATCTCCGCCCATCTCTACAGTTTTGGTCCATCTTTGAACAAGGGCATGTATCCCAGCACGGTAAAAATCACAGCTCTGCTTCCTAAGCCATTGACGCACGGATGTTTTGACGGCCTCCTCATCTTCAAAATGAATCCCACGATGAGCTTCTTTTAGTGGCCCGAACAGATGGAAGTCTGATGGTGCCAGGTCAGGGCTGTATGGGGGATGAGGCAAAACTTCCCATCCAATTTTGACAATCTCGTTAGAGGTGTGACGACTGGTGTGTGGTCTTGCATTGTCATGCAAAAGAAGAACATCTGCCATTGATTTTGTTGGGCGAACTCGCTGAAGACGTGCTTTAAGTTTGTTGAGGGTTGTGACGTATTGAACAGAATTTATTGTGCATCCCTGCTCCAAAAAATCAACCAGAATCACACCCTCTGTATCCCAGAAAACTGTTGCCATAACTTTCCCTGCCGATCGCACAGTTTTGAATTTTTTCTTCCTCGGCGAGCTTGTGTGACGCCACTCCATTGACTGCCTCTTTGATTCGGGTTCAAAAAAATGCACCCATGTTTCGTCCCCGGTCACAATTTTTTTCAGAAACTCATCTCCCTCCAAACGGAAGCGCTGCAAGTGTTGGGAGGCTATTGTTTTCCTTGCCTCTTTATTCTGATCGGTTAACATTCTTAGAACCCACCGTGCACAAACTTTTGAGTACCCCAATTGTTTAATAATCGTGATCACACTGCCTTTATTAAGAGAAATAATGCGACACACTTCATCTGCAGTCACCCGACGGTCACCACGAATGATGTCATCAACTTGCTGTATGTTGTGTGGAGTCACTGCACTCACCGGCCTGCCGCTCCGCTTTTCGTCAGTCAACGGTGTTTGCCCTTCAGCTTCCTTACAACGACGAACCCATCGTCTAACAGTGCTGACATCCACTGTCACAACACCATACACCCTCTTCAGTCTTTCATGAATGCGTATGGGCGTTTCACCTTCTGCATTCAAGAATTCAATCACACAACGCTGCCTCAAACGAACATCGATGTCGGCCATCTTACAAACTTCTGCTGTGCTGCCACCTGTTGACACAGAAAGTTACTACTGCAGTGGATTGCAGAAGAAGGTTTGAGGAATGGCGCCAAATTCAAATTTTTCACTTAACTTAATTTCTTTAAGTAGAAAAAAAATGGGAGGCATTACTTTTTGACCGACCCTCGTACTATGACATTTGGGTGGGAAGAGAGAAAACGTGGATATCATGGTCGAGCGGATGCTCATAAGCCACACATCATGCCAGTAAATGTCAAACGACGCGTTGCTTTGTGTAAGGAGCGTAAACACTGGACGGTTGAACAGTGGAAAAACGTTGTGTGGAGTGACGAATCATGGCACACAATGTGCCGATCCGATGGCAGGGTGTGGGTAAGGCGAATGCCCGGTGAACGTCATCTGCCAACGGGTGTAGTTCCAACAGAAAAATTAGGATGTGGTCGTGTTCTTCATGGAGGGGGCTTGCAGTCCTTGTTGTTTTGCGCGGCACTATCACAGCACAGGCCTACATTGACGTTTTAAGCACCTTCTTGCTTCCCACTGTTGAAGAGCATTTCGGGGATGGCCATTGCATCTTTCAGCACGATGGAGCACCTGTTCATAATGCACGGCCTGTGGCGGAGTGTTTACACGACAATAACATCACTGTGATGGACTGGCCTGCAGAGAGTCCTGACCTGAAACCTATAGAACACCTTTGTGATGTTTCGCAACGCCGACTTAGCTCCAGGCCTCACCGACCGACATCGATACCTCTCCTCAGTGCAGCACTCCGTGAAGAATAGACTACCATTCCCCAATAAGCCTTCCAGCACCTGATTTAACGTATACCTGCGAGAGTGGAAGCTGTCATCAAGGCTAATGTTGGGCCACCACCATACTGAATTCCAGTATTACCAATGGAGAGCGCCACGAACTTGTAAGTCATTGACAGACAGGTGTCCGGATACTTTTGATCACATAGTGTACATACTTAAATAGTGTACATACATACGTTTTTATAAGATACAGAGATACGTCAGGGGTGTCTTTCCGTCTGCGCTAGAAATACAGTGTCTGTTTTCGATTGCCTGCCAGTAATGATTTTTCAACAACTGCGTTACACTCTCTCTCCTATAAAACAAATCTAACTATTCACACTGCCGTTCATTGTAAAAACTCGACGTTTGTTTTGTTGGTCCTGATACTGGCTCCATACATTTAAAGGTAGGTACTGAATTATGGGTCATACTAGTGTTTCGATGGAAATCTGTTTTGTAGACGTTCTACAATTTTGATCGGACTACCATTGTACCGAAGGATGAAATTTAATTACTGCTGCTTTTAAATAGACAAGCACAGAAAAAGTAAATAACTTCTCTGTGTCGATATATAGTATTTCCAGACAACTAGAGTACAGCGAGCTGACTTATGCTGCGAAAGTTCCTATACAGTCGACCAGAGTAGGATACCATGGATTTGCTCCTAATGCGTAAGTCGAAATTCAGTTGATTTAATAGTCAGTGATCGATATCACATGTGAAAGCCCATAACATATCGTTATTCATTGACGACAGTAGCCACACGTGTAGCTTTAACGCGAAGATTTTCGTAGATATTCTGCTAAAAATTGAAAAAGCGAGAAAAGAAAAAATTTAAAGAATATTTCCATATTATTAGAAACATTATGGTCCAGTTATTTCTCTCCATCTACATTTACATGGTTACTCTGTAATTCGCACTTAAGTGCCTGGCAGAGGGTTTATCGAACCATTTTCATACTACTTCTCCACCATTCCTTTCTCGAATGGCGCGTGGGTAAAAGGAACACCTAAATTTTCCGTTCGAGCTCTGATTTCTCCTATTTTATTATGATGATCATTTCTTCCTGCGTAGGTGGGTGTCAACAAAATATTTTCGCATTCGGAACAGGAAGTTGGTGATTGAAATTTCGTAAATAGATCTCGCCGCAAAGAAGACCGTCTTTGTTTCAGTGACTGCCATTCCAACTCGCGTATCATATCAGTGACACTCTCTCCCCTATTGCGCGATAACACGAAACGAGCTGCCCTTCTATGCACTTCTTCGATGTCCTCCGTGAATCCTACTTGGTTGGGATCCCACACCGCGAAGCGATATTCAAGTTGAGGACGGAAAAGCGTAATGTAGGCTGTCTCTTTAGTGGGTTTGTCGCATCTTCTAAGTGTTCTGCCAACAAAGCACAGTCTTTGCTTCGCCTTCCCCACAATATTATCTATGTGGTCTTTCCAATTTAAGATGTTCGTAATTGTAACTCCTAGGTATTTAGTGGAATTGACAGCCCTTAGATTTGTGCGATTTACCGTGTACCCAAAATTTATCGGATTTCTTTTAGTACCCATGTTGATGACCTAGCAATTTTCTTTGTTTAGTGCCAATTGCCACTTTTCGAACCATAGAGAAATTCTCTCTAGATCATTTTGTAATTAGAATTTATCGTCTGATGATTTTACTACACGGTAAATTACAGCATCATCTGCAAACAATGTAAGGGGGCTGCTCGGATTATCACATAGAACATTTATGTAAATCAGGAACAGCAGAGGGCCTATGTGACTACCTTGAGGAACGCCAGATATCACTTCTGTTTTACTCGATGATTTACCGTCTATCACTATGAACTGTGACCTCTCTGAGAGGAAATCACGAATGCAGTCACACAACTGAGACGATACTCCATGTGCACGCAATTTGATTAATAATCGCTTGTAAGGAACGGTATCAAAAGCCTTCTGGAAATCTAGGAATATAAAATCGATCTGAGATCCCTTGTCGACAGCATTCATTACTTCATGGGAATAAAGAGCTAGCCGTGTTGCACAAGAACGATATTTTCTGAATTCGTGTTGGTTATATATCAATAAGTCATTTTATTCAAGGTGATTCATAATGTTCCAGTATATGCTCCAGAATCCTACTGCAAATGGAGGTCAGTGATACGGGTATGTAATTCAATGGGTAACTGCTTTTTCCTTTCTTGAATACTGGTGTGACCTGTGCTTTAGGAACAGACCTTTCGTCAGTCAGCCATAGTGCCAGTAGTGTCAGTGTCGTCGTAACTGCCGTCTGCTTCACATCTGTTGTGCAGCGAGCTACGTTTCGAGAATTGTTTCACCGAGGAGTCAAGCAGTATATTGCTCCCTCCTACGTATATCTCGCCAAGAGACCATGAGGATAAAATCAGAGAGATTAGAGCCCGCACAGAGGCGTACAGATCATCTTTCTTTCCACGAACAATACGAGACTGGAACAGAAGGGAGAAGCGATATAGGCACTCAAAGTACCCTCCGCCACACACCGTCAGGTGGCTTGCGGAGTATGGATGTAGATGTAGAAGTGAACGGTTGTATATGATGGCTAAGAAAGGCGCTATTGTCTCTGCATACTCTGAAAGGAACCTGATTGGTATACCATATGGACCGGAAGACTTGCCTTTCTTAAGTGATTTGAGTTGTTTCGCAACACCTAAGATATCTACTTTTATGTGACTCATGCTAACAGCTGTTCTGGTTTAGGATTCTGGTATATTTACTTCGTCTTCTTTCGTGAAGGAATTACGGAAAACTGTATTTAGTAAATCCGTTTTAGTGGCAAATACAATAACATCTTTTCTCATTTATCGAAAATAATGATGATACAGTTTATGTTGAAAAATTCTCAAGACGTTTACGTTTAACATTGTTATATTATTTTATATGTTGTGGTGTTTTATGTTGTGTTGGAATATTATTTGGACTAGATTTTGGTTGGTCCTGTTGGCATTCAAGTGAGGTGCTGTTAACTAAACTCCTCTTTTGCGTAATATGTTGAGCGACGAAATCTTGGTAAACTGGTGTTAACGTTATTTATTTCCGAGTGCTTGGGTCTGTAAAGAGTCGCCTTGTGATTGTAGGTTTCTTCGCCACGTCTATAGCGTATGTCCAAACGCACGTCAACGTAGATATCTAGAACTTCCTAGGTATTTATGGGAGTTTAATTGTAGAAGAATAATGAATTTCGAGTTTCACCTATTAATCAGTTGAGATTAGCTCTTTTATTTCTTCTGATACAATCCAATATATCTATAGAGCTGCAGTAGCTTCAAGATAATCTTAGCGAGAACACGTCAGAAGAACAATAGTCAGAATAATTAACATTCCAGATAACAACAGAAATTATATACGCATCAGAGATTATCGTATTTTTTCATATCTCTCGGCAGGATTACAGCGTCTTTGATTCCTACATACATCGTGCAGTGTCCAACAGTTATTTCACTAATACAATTGCTCATATTAAACTGTGAAATTTCAAGCTGCATCTTTAAGAATGGAAGTTGCTCTAACGTTCCGCTACTTTCTCGTTTCCACTCAACATAAGACGAACAAAAGACTGTTGCCGGTTGCGCTCTCAAATGACAAACGACAGCCGAGACACCGTGGCTGTGCGCCGGCAGTAATCGCCGCTCGCCGGGCGGCAAACGCCGCTCTCAATTGCTGGGCCACTTGGCACGGACTGCGGGCCGTATAAGGGGGGTAGGGGGTGGGGGGAGGTCTTCATGGCTGACTCACAATGCTAAGCGAATGCATGCTAATTTAACAAACACGCATGGCAAATATTGCCGAACAATTTAAAGGAGGAGTCGCTGCTTAATCATAAAATAAATACTAGGAAAGACAGTAAATACCTGAGTTACCATACGACTATTTTTCTTAATTACCTTCACACTCTATTGTTAAATCACCTCCAAATGAATTTCTCCTATCGAATGCCGCTCCTCTACCTGTTTGTCATAGTGCATTACGTTATTCCGCCTCAGCTACACTAATTACAGACGAAAATATCCGATGCAAAAATTTAGGATACATGCAGTGATGAGCCAAAACATTACACACTACTGGCCATTAAAACTGGTGCACCACGAAGATGACGTGCTAAAGACACGCAATTTAACTGACAGGAAGAAGATGCTGTGATATACAACTGATTAGCTTTTCAGAGCATTCACACAAGATTGGCATCGGTGGCGACACCTACAACGTGCTGACATGAGGGAAGTTTCCAACCGATTTCTCATACACAAACAGCAGTTGACCGCCGTTGCCTGGTGAAACGTTGTTGTGATGCCTCGTTTAAGGAGGAGAAATGCGTACCATCACGTTTCCGACTTTGATAAAATTCGGATTGTAACCTATCGCGATTGCGGTTTATAGTATCGCGACGTTGCTGCTCGCGTTGGTCGAGATCCAAAGACTGTTAGCAGAATATGGAATTGGTGGGTTCAGGAGGGTAATACGGAACCCCATGGTGGATCCCAACGGCCTCGTATCACTAGCAGACGAGATGACAGGCATGTTATCTGCATGGCTGTAACGGATCGTGCAGCCACGTCTCGATCCCTGAGTCAACAGATGGGGACGTTTGCAAGACAACAACCATCTGCACGAATAGTTCGACGATGTTTGCAGCAGCATGGACTATCAGCTCGGAGACCATGGATGCGGTTACCCTTGACGCTGCGTCACAGACCGGAACGCCTGCGATAGTGTACTCAACGACGAACCTGGGTGCACGAATGGCAAAACGTCATTTTTTCGGATGAATCCAAGGAGAAGTGTGTCATAAAATTGGGTAATTGAAACTTCCTGGCAGATTAAAACTGTGCGCCCGACCGAGACTCGAACTCGGGACCTTTGCCTTTCGCGGGCAAGTGCTCTACCATCTGAGCTACCGAAGCACGACTCACGCCCGGTCCTCACAGCTTTACTTCTGCCAGTATCTCGTCTCCTACCTTCCAAACTTTACAGAAGCTCTCCTGCCAGAGCTTCTGTAAAGTTTGCAAGGTGGGAGACGAGATACTGGCAGAAGTAAAGCTGTGAGGATCGGGCGTGAGTCGTGCTTCGGTAGCTCAGATGGTTCAGTCGTGTTCCGGCACTCGGCCAGTGCACATCGCGCGGTGACCGGCGGTAGCGCGGGCTGGTGTTTACGTCGCGAGCAGTGCTGAGGTGGAGAGCTGAGCAGCGTGTGCGAGTGATGTTAACGTTTGTTTCTGTATAACTGTTGTAAGTAAGATGTCGACAATTAAAAGAGCGAACAGCGTTCACTGTGTTTTCGATCGCGCTGCCTTGCGACCGACGGCTTTTGAAATTCATGAGTGGATCTTTGAGGATCTGAAATTGCCTGAATATATCGTCGACACGTTCCAGTTGGACTTTGTGCAGTACTCGTTATTTATCAAATTTATTTCGAGTGACACTTATGAGAAATTCGTTGAGGAGCATGCTGGTGTGAGACCATTTCGTCATACTGATGGCAGTATTAGTAATGTCCAAATCGTGCCTTCGGGATACGGAGTGAGAACCGTCAGGGTATTTAATGTGCCACCTGAGTGCCCTAATGACCTGATTGCACGATCTCTGTCACTGTACGGCGCTGTTTTGTCAGTTACCAATGAAAAATGGTCGAGTGCATATCGCTACCAAGTTAACAGCGGGGTGCGAAGTGTACGTGTAGACTTAAAAAAGCATATACCTTCGTATGTTGCCGTTGGCGGCTGTCGTGCACAGGTAACTTACATTGGACAACCCCCTACCTGTTCGATCTGCCATTCCACAGAACATCTGCGGATGAACTGTACACGTCGACGTCCATTTCAACTTCCACGGGAACGTCCTGCAGACGGTAGTGAAAAGCTTGTTCCGCTATTGAGTGAGGTAGTCGCGGGGACGGTACCACCACCCCGGCAGCCGGAACGTGTTAGCGAGGCGGAGATGCCAGTTCAGGTGGAATGCAGTGCCCAAGACATTCGCGGTAGGGCGGACGTCGATTCGGCACCGTCACCCTCACCGGGGCAGTTACCGCTGGATAGCAGCGATGCGCCAGCCACCTCTGAAACTAAGCCGTGTGAGATACAGGAGCGGGTGCAGATCAGTTTGCCTGAACCACCCCTATCGGTAGAGACTGCAGCAGAAACGAAGAAAGGCCGCCGAAGGAGAAGCAAAGGGAATAGTAGCAAAGAGGAAAAGTCGGATGATTTGAGACCCGTACACATGTCAGAAAGTGGCAGCGAGACTGAACCTCAACCTTCTTGCTCCGTGCGCTGCGAGGACACCGCGAGGCAAGAACGCATTCGTGAACAAACCAAGCACCTGAAGGCACTACTGAGCGCTGAGAGGGAACAGAGCACCGTAACGGCGAAGAGGAAGAGCGAACAGAGTAGCGAGCAGCTGCAGCAGCGCTCCCGCAGGAACTCGCTGACGTCAGTCGCAGCCCCGCGTGGTGGTCAGGCGGATGCGACCACGCTGACAGACTCAGCCGGCGGTGGCGGGCAGGGCGGCGCGCGCACCGCGAAGCACCCCGACAGCAATGAGCCGTGGTGGCAGCAGGACGAGGAGATGCAGCAGTAGCTGCTCTCACGCATGTCCATCGCGCTGCGACATTTCCACTCCCTGACCCGTTATTGGTTTTGACATTTCGTTTCGTACTCCAGACGTTCCCAACGTGTTTGGTTCAAAGCCGTCGAGAAGGACGATCCAACAATCAGAGCTCAATGTCCTCTGAACCATCATGTGCGATAGCCAAACCTACAACGTTACCACACTTAACGTCAATAGAATTCAAAGTGCGGTGAAACTCCGTTCGCTAACTGATTTCTTGTATGGTACCAGCGTTGATATTGCCCTCCTACAGGAGATAGTCACAGTCTTAGAAGTGCCCGGTTACGTTCTCATTGATAACATCAACCTCCAGGATGCTGTAGGCACTGCCATACTTCTGCGTGACGGTATACCGTTTACGGATGTGCAGCGGCTGCCTAGTGGTCGTGGCACTTCTCGTCGAGTGAATGGTGTGCAGATTGTTAACGTATACGCCCCCTCAGGTAGCACTCATAAGAGGGATCGTTCAAAATTTTATAAAAACGAGGTTCCCATTCTTCTTAGCGCTTATCGTGCACATCTCATCCTCGGTGGTGACTTCAGTTGTGTGCTTAACGACAGAGACCAAACTCCTAACACGAACAGATGTATCGAACTTGAACATTTAATTCATGGCATGCGTCTTCACGATACATGGCAACAACTGCACGGTGAACGGGTAGCGTACACCTTCGTAACCAGCCATTCTGCCAGTCGGCTGGATAGGATCTATGTGTCCGATGCCATCCAGCGACACACTGTGAACTGTGACATAGCTCCTGTCAACATCTCCGACCATTGTGCATATCAGTGTTACCTTAACCTACAACGCCAGCAAATATACCGCGGGAAAGGCTACTGGAAATTGAATGTCAACCTTTTGCAGGATGCCCAACTTGAAGAGGAGGTGAACATAACGTGGCAACAGCTCCAGCGGCAACGAAGTCGTTACGATAGCGTTCTACAGTGGTGGATTCAGTGTGCTAAGCCTAAATTACGCCTCACCCTCATGAGCTACGCCCGACACAAAAGCTTTAGGCAGAAACAGACCATTGAGTTTTATTATCGCTGTTTGAGAGAACTGTATAGTCGCACTAACAATCCTTCTCGCGATATCGACGTAAAGATCAAACGATATAAAGCGAAAATCACGGCGATACAACGCCAACGAAAGCAAGGCGTAATCGTGCGAGCCCGCCCCAAGGACGTTGCCGCCGAAGAACGGGCCTCTCTGTACAACATCCTGAGAACGACGAAACGGTGTAAAGCCATGTTGATTGAAGCCGTCGCTGATGACGCTGAGAATGCCATCACGAAGCAACGTGACATCATCTCGCACGTCTACGACTATTATAGTCAACTTTACAAGAAGCAATTCGTTGATGAACACTCGTGCGACGATTTTCTTAGGACCTTGAGCTGTCGCTTGTCACAACAGGATAATGCGAATCTGTAATCTCTTTTCACAGAGGACGAAATCCGACTGGCGGTCCACAGTGCAAAGAAAGGGAAGTCACCGGGACCCGACGGTCTCAGCGCTGAGTTTTACCAGCGTTACTGGAACCTCCTCGGTCCGACACTCCTCGAGATAGCGAATGAACTCTGGCACCTGGGAGTCATACCCAAGGCATTTACGGAAGGTATCATCCTGCCCTTACCGAAAAAAGGGAACAGCAGGAAGGTCGAAAACATGCGACCCATCACACTCCTGAATGCCGATTTCAAAATCATCACCAGATCGATTAAGCTAAGGATGCAAACCGTTATGTACAAGGTTTTAGGCAGTTACCAGTACAGTGCTGTGCAAGGCCGAAGTGAAATCTCAGCTGCCTGCGATTTGAGGGACATCATCTGTTCATATGCTGAAACCAAAGGACAGGGCGCTCTGATCTTTCTAGATTTTGAGAAGGCTTATGACCGTGTACGTCATGACTTCCTCTTTAAGAGCATGAAGAAACTAGGATTTGAGCCTCATCTCATAGAATTAATTCGCAGACTTACTACAAACGCCTCTTCACAGATTCTCATTAATGGCCATTTTACAAAAGAAGTTTCCATTGAGCAATCCATCCGCCAAGGATGTCCTCTGACAATGATTTTGTACGCCATTGCAGTAGAGCCGCTACTGAACAACTTAGCGCATAGCGGGATCGGGATTAGCGTCGAGTCTGTCACTATCCCATGCATTGCGTATGCTGACGATATATGCGTCACTGTGTCATCATCGCAACAACTTCTGTCAGCGGAAACTCTTTTACAAACATTCACGTTCCTTTCAGGAGCAATACTAAATAGAACTAAAACCACAGCTTTGCAGATCGGTGGCGGTATCGGAGACATATCCCATGTTACCTGGTGCAAGGTCAAGGATTATCACACAACCCTCGGTGTTACCTTTGAGGCCAAACCAGGTCACACATGCTTAATAAATTACGTGCTGCTTTGATACTTCACTCCGACCGTGACTTGAACATACTACAGAAAGTTAAGACCATCGAGATCGCCATTACGAGCAAGATGAATTATTTGGCGCAAATTCTTCCAATCTCCGACCATCTAGCCAAGAGTATACAACAAGCGTTATGTTGGTTTCTTTTTAGGGGGCACATTTTCAAAGTTCGATTCGATACCTTACCCTTACCTTCGTTCAAAGGTGGCCTTAACCTCATTAAAGTACACAAAAAATGTGTCACCCTGCTCCTAAATCGCATCAGGAAGGAGTTTCGTACCCGGAGGTCCAGTATCATCTCAAACCTCATTAAGCGGTGGAAGCCTCATAGCCTTGACCCACCAGTTAATATCGCCGGCATTCCACTTTCTTACCGACATGTGCGACTGTACTACATGGAAATGAGTTACATTCGACACAACATCGTCGATAACGGAAGCCTGACGAACAGGAAGCTTTATGGCCTTCTCATGACAACAAACCACAGAAATCGTCTCGAAGAAAAACATCCACATACACATTGGAGTATAGTATGGCGGAATGTGCACAGCGACGTGTTACCGTCACGCGTCATAGCCGACTGGTATCTAACAGTCAACGATAAAGTTGCAACGAATGAAAAGCTACATAAAATAGGCCTTCATCCAACGCCCAACTGTGACGCATGCGGAAGAGTCGATACGCTTATTCATAGGTTCACGTGCGGGCATGCAGAAGAAATTACTACATTTCTTCGTCAACGATTGTCGGTAATAGACCGTACGACGCCCTGTGGTATAGACCTTTTAGAGATCATTCAGCCACAAAAACTGAGATATCCACGAGCAAAAAACAACGCTGCAACGTGGATCATGGGCCACACAGCATCGTTTATTATGAAGAATAGGCATGCTACTTTCCTCGACTATTATTCTTACATAGAAATTGAACACTTTAAAATGAGCCAACATTGTGACTACAGGAGGATATTTGGAAATATGCTGAAAATCGTAATTAACGGTTAAATGCTTCAAATACAATATTTCGGATAGCAGAGGTTGCCAGTATGTATGAATCGTATTTGCCTCCTGGGACTTAAGTTCTTGTCGGAATTTTACGATACTATTCAGATGCTCACCAACGCAGAAGGCATTTTTTCTTTCCCATTTTCGTTTTCACAATTCCCTTCTCTCGCAGAGCAGCGGGGCAACTTTCCTTCAACTATGAAGTGATAGTCTTTTGTGCACCATAAAAATTTCTGTTTACTACTTGCCCAAAGAAAAAATAAATAAATAAACAAAAATGATATATACTTCCTTATGAAGAAAAGAAAAGTTGCGCTCTAAAAAAAAAAAAAAAAAAATGTATAGAGCGTCGGTCAAAAAAAAAAAAGATGGTAGAGCACTTGCCCGCGAAAGGCAAAGGTCCCGAGTTCGAGTCTCGGTCGGGCACACAGTTTTAATCTGCCAGGAAGTTTCATATCAGCGCACACTCCGTTGCAGAGTGGTTCAAATGGTTCAAATGGCTCTGAGCACTATGGGACTCAGCTGCTGAGGTCATTAGTCCCCTAGAACTTAGAACTAGTTAAACCTAACGAACCTAAGGACATCACAAACATCCATGCCCGAGGCAGGATTCGAACCTGCGACCGTAGCGGTCTTGCGGTTCCAGACTGCAGCGCCTTTAACCGCACGGCCACTTCGGCCGGCCGTTGCAGAGTGAAAATCTCATTCTGGAATTGGGTAATTGTTACCATTACCAAATGAAACGCCGAAGTTGTTACAAGTTTACTTTTGTAGGAAACGAAGATGATGAAGCCGACAGCTCTCTTGGAACAGCAATGGGTTTCACAGAGATATAATTCTGGATCTACAACGTTTTCTACATAAAAATAATTAAATGGCACGAACGTTTGAAAATCAAATCAAAGAAATTGGTGCAGACAATTACTAAATAATAATTCGAGCTGAATAGGAGACCAACAGGCGAGCATGAAAGACAGTTCAATGCGCCGCAATGAAACGCAATGGCCGTAGTAATTGTGGACATTGAAATTAGTTACCGTGATATTATGGTAGAGTGAAGGAGCAATATAGCGCAGTGCATCGCTGAAACAAAATCGCTCTTATGATGCCTTACAGTATCCAATAATTTTTTGGCAAGGTGAAGTAAAGCAAGGAAAGTAAAAAGAACTAGATAAGAAATTACAAGATATAACATAGGAAACCTGCCGAAAGTAGATATAAAAGAAAATTTTACAAAAGAAATTAAAAGCAACCTAACAAAACCGAGACTGACCAATGCAGAGACACAGGATGTCGAAAGCAGATGGAGACACCTGAAGGGCTGTATTCAAGAAGCAGCTTCCAAAATCATAGGTGAAAGAAAACGACCTAATAAAATTTGGTTTCACACAAAGTGTCAAGAAAAAGTGCTGGAAAGTAGAAATGCGAGGAATGCATGGATTAAAGAAAAGGACAATATGACATTGAGGGAAAGTTACTATAAACTCCGCCAAGTAACGCAAACAACTCTAAGACAAGAGAAAAGGGAATACTATAACAATATGATCAGAGAAGCAGAGGATGATTTCCCACATCACAGGACAAGGCAGATGTATCAAAATATAAAAAAATCCTTTGGTAAATTCAATAAAAGGGAACAGTTTATAAAGGATCAGTATGGGAAAATATTGACCAACAGATGGAAGATATACTTTTCACAACTTCTCAACTGCAATGACCCACACTCTTACTTTAAATTGGAAGAACCTGATACAATTCATACAGCTGATACAGTTACTACCCCATCAGTAAATGAAATACAGCAATCAATAAAGAAATTAAAGAATAACAAGGCTTGTGGCGAGGACAACATATACGCTGACTTATTAAAGAATGGAGGCCCACAACTGGAATTAGAAATACATGCGTTAACAGAAACAATTTGGGAGACGGAAACCATTCCTGCAGATTGGAAAACTGCAATTGTGTGGCCCATATTTAAGAAGAATGATCCACTAGTTTGTGATAACTTCAGAGGAATTGCCTTACTGGATGTCACCTACAAAATCTTATCAAGCTGCCTATTAAACAGGCTGATACCAATAACAGAAGAGCTGATTGGGGACTACTAATGCGGTTTCCGCAGAAACAGATCCACATTAAATCATTTATTCAGCCTAAGAAAAGTAACTGAGAAGGCGTGGGAATTCAATGTAGATGTCCACATATTATTCGTAGATTTTAAAAAGGCCTATGATAGCATACAGCGACTGACACTCCAAAATATAATGAAGGAATTTAAAATACCATCAAAATTAATCAGATTAGTTAAAATGTGTATCGATGAAACTTTATGTCGCATAAAGACACCGGAAGGAGAAACTGAAGATTTTAAGGCGTACACTGGACTGAGACAAGGGGGATGCCATTTCACCTATTTTATTTAACCTTGTCCTAGAGAAGATTGATAGAGAATTTTCTAAAACCAGTCCACAAGGGATCCAGCTACAGGATGTGAACATTACAAGACTTGCCTATGCAGATGATGTAGCACTAATAAGTAGTTCCAAAAGAGAATTAATCAGAATGATGCAAAATTTCATACAAAACTGCTGAGAAAACAGGATTACATGTTAATGAAGAAAAGACAGAATAGCTGCACATAAGTAAGAAAACCAGAAAAGATGCACCTCTGACTGTAGATGGATTCCATTTCAAGACTGTTGACCACTTCAAGTACCTAGGAAGTATTTTTAGTAATAACAACAGAACAGATATAGAAATAGATGCCCGTTTATCAACAGCAAACAAGACACTTTTTAGTTTCATCAAAATTCTAAGAAGAAGATCACTTAGCAGTAACTTGAAAATCCGCTTATATCAATCGACCGTTATACTTGTGATGTTATATGGATGTAAAACATCAATATTTAGGAAGAAAGATGAAGAAAAACTGTTAATATTCGAAAGAAAAGTACTAAGGAAAATTTTTGGACCTGTATACGACAAAAATAATACGGAATGGAGAGTAAGAAGAAATGAATAATTAAGAGGGCTGTACAAACACCGCAACATCGTCGAAGTGTTCAAGAGGAGAAGGTTGAATTGGGCAGGCCATATAGCAAGAATGACAGAGAATAGACTACCTAGAATGGCGTTCAGCAGAACAATAGAAGGAACGAGAAGAAGAGGGAGAGCCAGAACCAGATGGCGGGATAACATTCGGGAGGACACTATGAGGATGAACAGCAGCAACAACTGGACAAACAGCAGCGCACTGGACAGGCAGAAGTGGAAGAGGCTCATAGAGCAGGCGTATGGTCGATAAGGCCCTTGCCAAAAATATGGCTCTGAGCACTATGGGACTTAACATCTGTGGTCATCAGTCCCCTAGAACTTAGAACTACTTAAACCTAACTAACCTAAGGACATCACACACATCCATGCCCGAGGCAGGATTCGAACCTGCGACCGTAGCGGTCACGCGGTTCCACACTGAAGCGCCTAGAACCGCATGGCCACACCTGCCCTTGCCACATGTAAAGTAAAGTAAAGTAAGAAGATTGTTACCATTTCAGTAAACACCAAGTTGAACCGTAATCAGGTAGTTCAACAAATGGGAAATTCACTTCGAAAATGTTTTATGCATGTAGTATAATGGACAAACAAAACGAATCCAGTCAAGTACTTAATTGTCGACAACAGTTTCAATAGTTTATCGTCGATATGTATGCAAAAATATAGTCAGAAAAGTTACTCTACCTTCGTCGAAACAAAAAAATTGCGCCAAATGAATATGTTCATTTACGCGATGCGATAGCCAATGATGAAAATATTGAAAAGCTAGGACGATTAGTAATTTTTCCCTTTACGTTCACCGGCAGTCCCAAAAATATGCAAGAGTATGCACAAGATGCTGTGACTTATGTCAGAAAACACGGACGTCCCTATTTGTTTACAGCATTTATTCATCGTGGAAGGAGATTAAAGATGAGTTACAGTATGAACAAATCCTATCTGACCGACACAATATAACTGCGCGAATGTTCAGGCAAAAACAAGTCAGCCCGCATCTCGTGGTCGTGCGGTAGCGTTCTCGCTTCCCACGCCCGGGTTCCCGGGTTCGATTCCCGGCGGGGTCAGGGATTTTCTCTGCCTCGTGATGGCTGGGTGTTGTGTGCTGTCCTTAGGTTAGTTAGGTTTAAGTAGTTCGAAGTTCTAGGGGACTGATGACCATAGATGTTTAATCCCATAGTGCTCAGAGCCATTTGAACCAAAAACAAGTCAAATTCATTGATACGATTGTAAATAGTTGCATTTTTTGGACGCGTCGTTTGTTGCATATACTCAATTGAGTGACAAAATAAAGTATTGCCACACCTACACAATTTAATTTGACTTAAAGAGAAAATCCATTCAAAACAAATTGATAATTTTATAAGTGTTAAATTCCCAAATTCGTCTGAGGATCCTGCTCTGTATGAAACAAGTGTGAAAAATATGATATATGGACCACGTGAAATGCTTAATCCACGTTCACCCTACATGAAAGACAACAAATGCTCCAAACGGCATCCACGGCATCCGAGACCATTTTTGGCTGAAACACAAACCCGTTTGGATGGATGTCCACAGTATAGACATCGATATGGAAGTGATGGAGGGTTGAAGACGAAAATCAAGATAAGAAACACAAAGTGGAAATCGACAATCAGTGGGTCGTGCCATACAATCCATTGCTGTCGAAGATGTTTCAAGCATATATAAATATTGAGTATTGCTGCTTCGTTAATTGAATTAAGTATATAAGCAAATACGTTAACAATACGTTAACAAGACATGGCTGTCTTTGGAGTAGCTAGTAAATATCAGGATAATGAAATTATGAGATATCAAATGGGACGATAGAGTAATAGTAATGAAGCGGTTTGCCGCATAGTAGGTTTTCCAATTCACGATGGAGATCCAGCGGTTTTTCATTTAGCAGTCCATCTTTAAAATGGACAACGTGTGTATTTTACGAATGAATCAGGAGAATGGGTTGAGAACCAACCCGTCAGTACAACCCTGACTGCGTTTTCCGTACTACGTCAAAATGATCCTTTTGCGAGAACGCTGCTCTATCCCTACGTTACTAGCTCCTATACATGAGACGCACCACAGAAGACATTTAATCGACGCAAAAAAGTCATTCCAGTCGAAGGATTTGAGGGTGTATTTAAGGATTCTGTCATTGGTCTAGTATAAACGAGTCATTCGAAGAACGCAGTGCGTTCTTACTTACGTTTAATACCACGCGAAGTGCAAGGACAAAAGTCATTTGAAGATGCCCGTACTGCGAAACGCATACACAGGCATGTCAGCGCTGAGCTTTATTACAAAATGATAATCATTGGGACCAAGCGATAAGTGAAGCTGCGCAAACAGCGAGTGCAGGACAAATTCGAGAACTATTTGCTATAATTTTAACATCGTGTAATCCTTCAGATTTTAATATACTAAGGCTGAAATATCGTGGTAATCTAAGTGACGAAATTCTAGGCAGATTGCGGAGAGACAATCCAGATATGGATGTTACTTTGCAGGGAGATATGAATAATGAGGCTTTAATAGTGTTTGAAGATTTATGCTTAGTGATAGGTAATCAACCTTTAGTCCAACATGGATTACAACCACCCGTGAGAAGGGAATCATTTACGTTATTTCTAAGTTGACTAACGATCTCAGAAACAGCTTAGAAGATTTGGATAACTTCCGTAAAGGACATGAACCAATATTGACACAATCACAGTGGACTGTTTGCGACAGGATTATGATTTCGATTGAAAGAAATGAAGGTTGGAGTATTGTTTTGGATGCAGGCGGTGGCACTGGTAAAACTTTTCCTATTAATTTCGTCCTGTCTGCAATTGGAGTTAAAAATGAAATCGTATTAGCATTGGCATCATCCGGAATTGGTGTGGCATTAATGGTGGGCAGTAAAACTGCACAATCCACTTCGAAATTGCCATTAAATGTAGATGAACAACAGTTCCTGTCAGCGATATAACGAGATCTCCGGTGCATGATAAATTCTTAACGTGATGCGAAATGATCATACGGGACGAATGTACAATGGCTCATAAAGAATGTCTTGAAGCACTCAATACAACATTACTTGATCTGTGGAAAACTAACAGACTAATGGCAGGAGTTTTGTTGTTACTATGAGGAGACTTGCGGCAAACATTACCGGTAATTCCAAAACGAACACTGGCAAATGAAATAGAAAAAAGTTTAGAAAGATTAGTATTTTGGGAAAAAGTTGAAGAAAGTATGGGTGCAATAACGAAGGAACTTTTAAAAGCTCACATATTTGCCGAAAATTTATTTAAAATTGGAAATAATATATACCCTCCCGTACTTTGGTAAACATATTTTAACACAAGAATAATGCCATGTGATAGAAGTACAGGAGCAACTTATTGATAAGTTGTATCCATCGATAGAAATGAACTACCTAAATAAAGGCTGATTGTGTAAGCGAATAATTGTAACACCAAGGAATGACACAGTACAACATATCAGCGAATACAGAAGATAATTCCAGGAATAGGAACAATATATAAATCGCTAGATGCAATAATGGATCAAGAAGAATATGTCACCTATGCAACCGATTTTTTAAACTCATTAAATCCGTCCGGTATGCCTTTGCATGCCCTGAAACTGAAAACTGGACCGCCAGTAACAATATTACGAAATATTAACTCGCCAAAATTATGTAATGGCACAAGATTGTGTGCCAAACAACTATTTCATAATATTATTGAAACCATACTTTTAACTAGTAAACAAGAAGGAAAATCGGTCTTCATAGCAAGAATCCCGTTGATCTCAACTCACATGCCATTTTCTTATAAAATATTACAACTTCCTGTGGAATTAGCTTATAGTATGACAATCAATAAGGTTCAGGGCCAAAAATTTCGCTACTGCGGACTTAATTTGAAGAATCCTGTGTCTCACATCGTCAGCTGTACGTTTCATTTTCACGTGTCGGACAAGCAGAAAATATATGTGTTTATGCGCCACACAACCAACCATCAAATATAGTATTTAAGAATATAATTTAATATCAATTATATTTAAGATATCTGTTGGAATAAAAAAACTAAACGAAAATGTTTTTCACTCCAGCTTTTCGTCCATTGTTATATATATAAAACTATTGACAGTAAACCAAAACCCCAGTTTAGCGAGCTATTATCAGCTATTTTTGAATAAAAACCGTCAGGAATGGCGACCGAAGATTTATGGCATAAGAAGTCAGGCTCATTCTGCCAACGGCCTTGTGGAGTGCACATACTGCATTACAGACACGTAACGTGTATCCATAAGGCATGTTAAAAAGCATCATGACGATAGCCCCATTGGCAGAAGATTCCGGACTAGCTCCCATTCGGATCTCAGTGAGGGGACACCCGTGGAGGAGGTGACCATGAGAGAAAGACTGAATAACCAACGAAAGGATAACGTTCTAATAGTCTGGGCGTCGACTATCACGATTCTGGACGTGGCAGGGAAGCTAGAAAATCTCAGAAGGGAAATAGTGGGCGTCAGTGAAGTGAAATGAAAAAAAGAAAGAAGACAATAATTTCTTCTTAGGCGAGTATAGGGTAATTATCAACAGCAGCAGAAAATGGTATAACGAGAGTAGGATTCGTTACGAATAGGGAGGTAGCAAAGAGGGTTAGTGACTGTGAACAGTTCACTGATAGGATTGATCTCTTCAGAATCAATAGGAAACCAACACCGACAACAATAGGTCCAGGTATACATGCCGAAGTCGCAAGCGGAAGATGAAGAGATAGAGAAATTTTATGGGGATATGGAACGGGTAAATCAGTACGAAAAGGGAAATGAAAATCTAACTGTCATTGGAGATTGGAAAGCGATTTTAGGGGAATGAGTAGAAGAAAGTGTTACGGGAGAGCGTGCACTTGGTGATAGGAGTGAGAGAGGAGAAAGACTAACTGAGTTTTACAACAAATTTCAGATGGTAATAACGAATACTCTGTTCAATAATAACAAGAGTTGGAGGTATACTTTAAAATGCCGGGATACAGAGGAAAATTTCAGTTATATTACATCATGGTCAGGCAGAAAGTCCGAAATCAGACATTTGATTGACTGGATTGTAAGGCGTACACTGCGGCAGATATAGACTCAGACCACAATATGGTAATGATGAATAGTGGGCTAAAGTTTAGGGAACCAGTCAGGCAGGAAGAATCTATACACAAAGACGTGGGACACTGAAGTACTAAAGAATGACGAGATATGCTTGAAGGGCCCTGACGATATAGATACTACCATAATGAATAGCTCAGTAGTCAGTTCAGTTCAAAGGAAATGGACATCTCTAAAAAGGGCAATCACAGAAGTTGGATCCAAAAACGTAGGTACAAGGAAAGTAGATGGGAAGAAATAATGAGAAACACAATAAATACTTCAGTTGATCAACCGAAGAAGAGAGTACCAAAACGTTCATGGTATTTTAGGAATACAGAAACACAACTCACTTAGAAATGAAATTGTTACGTCGTAAAGTCAAGCGCCAGCGCGCCAGTCGGGAACAGTAACGAGCCGGCCGGAGTGACCGAGCGCTTCTAGGCGCTTCAGTCTGGAACCACGTGACCCCTACAGTAGCAGGTTCTAATCCTACCTCGGGCATGGATGTGTGGGATGTCCTTAGGTTAGTTAGGTTTACGTAGTTCTAAGTTCTAGGGGACTGATGACCTCAGCAGTTAAGTCCCATAGTGGTGAGAGCCATTTGAACCATTTGATAAACGGCATTCGCGATAGGCTACAATCCGACCTTTATCAAAGTCGGAAACGTGCTTGTACGCATTTCTCCTCCTTACACCAGGAATCACAACAACGTTTCACCAGGCAACGCCGGTCAACTGCTGTTTGTTTATGAGAAATCGGTTGGAAACTTTCTCATGTCAGCCCGTTGTAGGTGTCGCCACCGGCGCCAACCTTGTGTGACTGCTCTGAAAAGCTAATCATTTCCATACCACACAATCTTCCGCCTGTCGGTTAAATTTCGCGTCTGTAGCACGCCATCTTCGTGGTGTAGGAATTTTAATGGCCAGTAGTGTACATTCCTTTCTGTCAACGGTAGGAAGCGCAGTCTTACCCCTCATTCATAAATTGTTCCCTGACGCAACTCTGAGTGAACTTTCCTATGATCAGGTTGTAGGTTCTATAACTAACTACTATGACCAACAAGTGAATGTGGTGGCAGCTAGGTACGAATTCTTTCATTGCAAGAAAAGGTCTGGCCAAACTTATAGCGACTGGGTAACAGATTTGCAGGGTATGAAGAGGAAATGCAAATTCAAATGTGCTTGCGATGCTTTATTTTAATATTTTATGTTGCGTGATGCGATCGTGTACGATGTAACTGATGTCAAACTTAAGGAACAGATTTTGAAACTATCTGATCCATAACTTCAGCATGTAGTGCAAATATGAGATCAGTACGATTCGGATGCCGTGTCGGCTGATAAATCTGAGCAGCCACTAATTTGAAGGGTTGAGTCGTCACTTGATTATGAGCCGGCCGCGGTGGCCAAGCGGTGCTAGGCGCTTCAGTCCGGAACCGCATGACTGCTACGGTCTCAGGTTCCAGTCCTGCCTCTGGCTTGGATGTGTGTGATGTCCTTAGGTTAGTTAGGTTTAAGTAGTTCTAAGTTCGAGGGGACTGATGACCTTAGATATTAAGTCTCATAGTGCTCAGAGCCATTTGAACCATTTGAACCTTGATTATGACCAGCCCAGTAGGCAGCAACAGCACACGTGCGCCACACTGTGTAAACAGCTCTCTAAACAGACGAACAGAATTAAGTCATGCCCTCGGTGCTATTCATGGGACAAACGCCAACACTGCCCATCCCGACTAGCACAGTGTTATGTTTATGGCAAGAAAGGTCACATGCAATCTGTATTTTTGCAACGAATCAAGCACAAGCATTTCGCCCACTCACATAAATATAGTCACAAGGCCCATGTAATCAATGAAGAGCACTCAAAGCTTGCTGCAGGCATTAGCAAACTTAGCGAGCAAACAGTTTCTTCAGTGCTATGCTAGTCCAACAAAGTTTTCTTTCATTTGCATATTAGTGAAAAACGTGTGAAATCTGAGTTGGACTTGGGTACCTCTGTTACATTGCTGAATCATAACACATATAAACAGTTAGGCGCCCCATGCCTGTCTAAAACTAGCACACACACGACGTCTTATAATGGACAAGACATTCCTACTCTCGGAAAACGTAATTTACCTGCCATGTATCGCTCGGATCCGCGAACTGTGACTTTCACTGTGCTACACTACTATTAAAATTGCTACACTACGAAGATGACGCGCTACAGACGAGAAATTTAACCGACAGGAAGAAGATGCTGTGATACGCAAATGATTAGCTTTTCAGATCATTCACACGAGGTTGGCGCCGGTGGCGACACCTACTACGTCCTCACACGAGGAAAGTTTCCAACCGATTTCTCCTACACAAACAGCAGTTAACCAGCGTCGCCTGGTGAAACGTTGTTATGATGCCTCGGATCACGTTTCCGACTTTGATAAAGGTCGGATTGTAGCCTATCGCGATTGCGGTTTATCGTATTGCGACATTGCTGCTCGCGTTGGTCGAGATCCAATGACTGTTAGCAGAATATGGAATCGGTGGGTTCAGGAGGGTAATACGGAACGCCGTGCTGGATCCCAATGGCCTCGTATCACTAGCAGTCGAGATGACAGGCATCTTATCCACACGGCTGTAACGGATCGTGCAGCCACGTCTCGATCCCTGAGTCAACAGATGGGGACGTTTGCAAGACAACAACCTTACGCACGAACAGTTCGACGACGTTTGCAGGAGCATGTGCTATAAGCTCGTAGACCATGGCTGCGGTTACCCTTGACGAACCTGGTTGCACGAACGGCAAAACGTCAATTTTTCAGATGAATCCACGATCTGTTTACAGCATCATGATTGTTGCATTAGTGGTGGCAACATCGCGGTGAACGCACACTGGAAGCGTGTATTTGTCATCACCATACTGGCGTATCACCCGGCGTGATGGTATGGGGTGCCAGTGGTTACACGTCTCGGTCACCTCTTGTTCGCATTGACGGCACTTCGAACAGTGGACGTTACATGTCAGATGTGTTACGACCCGTGGCTCTACCCTTCACTCGATCCCTGAGAAACCCTACATTTCAGCAGGATAATGCACGACCGCATGTTGCAGGTCCTGTACGGGCCTTTCTGGATACAGAAAATGTTCGACTGCTGCCCTGGCCAGCACATTCTCCAGGTCTCTCACCAACGTCTGGTCAATGGTGGCCGAGCAACTGGCTCGTCACAATACGCCAGTCACTACTCTTGATGAACTGTGGTATCGTGTTGAAGCTGCATGGGCAGCTGAACGTGTACACGCCATCCAAGCTCTGTTTGACTCAATGCACAGGCGTATCAAGGCCGTTATTAAGGCCATAGGTGGTTGTTTTGGGTACTGATATCTCATATTCTATGCACCCAAATTGCGTGAAACTGTTCTCTCATGTCAGTTCTAGTATAGTATATTAGTCCAATGAATACCCATTTATCATCTGCAGTTCTTCTTGGTGTAGCAATTTTAGTGGCCAGTGGTGTACAATCCCGCAATCACGACAACATATTTGGCCTTGATTCGTTTGAATTGTTTGGCTTTCAAATTCAGGGCAACGTGTTGTCAGTGACTGAATTCATTGCCAAAGACAGTGTAACTAGATTGCTCAAAGAATTCCCTGAACTGTTTTCTGAAGGTTTAGGTGAAGCTAACAATTTTGTTGCACATTTTACAATCCGACAACGCTCAGCCGAAATTATGCCGGGGCAGAACTGTTCCCATTGCATTACGGGACAAAGTGGCTGCTGAACTTAGAGAACTGCGACACAGCAGAGCTATTGCGCCCATACAAGCAAGTCACTGGGCAACTCCACTGGTTTTGCTCCTCAAACCTCTAGGTCGCATTCGGCTCTGAGTTGACTTTAAGTCTACAGTCAACCCACAAACTGTGATTGATATTTACCCATTGCCACGCCCAGAGGAGCTCATGGACAGTTTAGGCTCTGTTCGCTAGTTTTCAAAAAACGCATATCTTTAAACACCACTAGATGAAGAATCTCAAAACGTGTGTGTTGTGAACACTCATTTGGGCCTGTTTAAATATTTGCGTTTGCCTTTTGGCAGTGCTTCCGCACCCGCCATTTTCCAACGATATTATGAAACAGCTGACTGCTCAAGTATCAAACTTTTCAGACTATTTGGACGATATTGTCGTAGCATGTGTTATACCCGAAGAACACGTTGCAAATTTGCATGCTTTGTTTCGTGTGTTATCTGAAGCTGGACTGAAGTGTAGACTGTACAATTGTGATTTTTTTAAACTCGAATTGCAGTATCTTTGTCATGCCATAAACAGTCAAGGTGTACATCCACTTCACTCACATTTGTTAGCCATACGTGACCTGTCAGTTCCTGGAATTGCAGTCCTTCTTAGGGAAAATGAACTATTACGTTCGGGTCATATCGAGAGCTGCACAAATCGCACCTCCATTGCATCGCATGCGTCGCATAAACGTCCGCTTTGTTTGGACGGATGAGCGCCAAGAAACTTTTCAAAAACTTGAAGATGCATTGCTCACTGATCGATAATTGGTTCACTTTGATCCTCACAAACCTGTTGTGTTGGAAGTTCACGTTTCCTCTTACGAAATCGGTGCAGCGCTTTCGCACATAATTGGTGATAAAGATAGAACTATCGCTTTCGCATCAAATGTGTTGTCCAAAACTCAGTGTAACTACTCACAAACAGAGAAAGAGGCACTGGCTATTGTGTATGGTGTCACCAAATTTCACTACTATTTGTATGGTAGAAAATTCTACTTAGCAAGGGATCACAAGCCATTGCACTCCTTGTTTCATCCGATCAAGCCGGTTCCTATACGAACTGCCCAGAAAATGCGAAGATAGGATCTCAATACCAGTGCGAGATTGTGTATCATCCGACAGCTCAACATAGTAATGCGGGCGCTCTTTCACGTCTTCCGATTGGGCCTGATACAGGCTTTGACGCTTCTGCTGCATCTTGTTGTCACTTCGATGCTCAGGATTCTGAATTGCTTCAATCCTTTCCTGTGAAGTATAGGAAAATTCTCCAGGCTATGGAAGCTGATTCAGGATTGAACTTTTTCCTAAAATATATTCCCACATCTCGGCCTCGCTCACTGCATACCATAAAGAACTCTGTACTGCACCGATAATTTGCATGTCGGCATAGCCTTGCCATACAGCAAGTGTGATTCTTGTTCAACATGACAGTGTGTTGGTCCCCAAAGCTTTGCAAAAAAAAGTGTTGCCGTTACTTCACCAAGGACACTGGGGGATTGTTCGTGCAAAACAGCTAGCGCGTCGACACTGTACTTGGCAGGGTGTAGAGACCCAAATACAACAGATGACGTCACACAGTGTCACACATATACGGAAAATCATTTCGCTCCGCCACAAAAATTCTCTGCTTGGCCTAAGTCGCGGTCACCATGCTAAAGTGTGCACAGAGACTTTGCGGGAGCTTTTGGTATCATTCGTTGGTTGACTGGTAGAGTCTTACAGTACGTTTCCTTTTGCTGTGCCAATGAACTCGACAACATCTCGTAATACAGTTCAGGGGTTCTCCTCTAGTTTTTCCCTGCCTTTGCCTGAAGTCATAGTGTCGGTCAAAGGCCCTCAGTTTACGACAAATGAATTTGTAACATTCTGTGGCATTCTGTGGCAATGGCATACAACATCTAACTAGTACACCGTTCCATCCACAATCAAACGGCGAAGCGGAACGTTTTGTCAGAATCTTCAAGCAGCAGACAGCCAAACTTCTTCACCGCACGCACCAGGGATCAAGCATTGCAACTGTTTCTCAACTCCTACCGTTCGCATCCAAGAGATGTACCATCGCTGGCGCAACTGCTTCACGGACGCCGCCATCGGACACTGCTCCACCTGCTCCACCCTCCTCAGCATCCGGCGTCCAAGGAAGGCCGCAAGTATCGCTTCGCGCCGCACGATATTTGTTTTTTCAGGGTTTACAGCGGCAGCAGACGGTGGGCGCGAGGTGCGATCCTTCGTCGACTTGGCGCTTACATGTATCTCATTTCAGGCCCAGACGGTTGCAGCGCCGACATCACAACCAAATTCGCCAGTGTCATGTGCACGGTGATCCTTCTGTGTCTCTTCCCCCAGATACAATGATCCCGAGGACAGCGCGGCCACAGCAGCCGCCGGAGGGAGCCATCACGACACCGCGGGACGACCCCATGGAGGCGGAGCCTCCGCCTCCTCCTGTCCTGCCGATTAAGCTGGACCCGCCCACACGACAGCAGCCGACGCCTTCTACATCTGGGTACGGGACTCGGGAGGTGGACGCGTATCCACCAGGGGGTTTTCCGTGGGACATTCCCACCAGAGCGTAGGCCGGATTGCGGGGTATGACCGAAAGTCTGCCGTCCTCTGCAGCCGCAGCTTCCAGTCCATCAGAGCGACCACGCTCCTGCTTCAGCTCCCGTTGTCGTGCTCCTAATTCGACGACGGTCCGTCGCTTTGGGAGGGGAGGAATGTTACGGCATAAAATCAAGCATCGGAGCGCCAGTTAGGAACTACAGAGGAGACATGGCTGTGAGAACACGTCGGCCAATCGCACGCTGACCGACCTCTCTCCAGAAAGGCAACGCGACAGCAGCGAGTCCTGTGTGAAGAGGACTTAAGCGCCGCAACCGACCGGTAACGGCCAGTTCAGTAGAAAAGTCAACACTAGTTACATCATTGGTACTCTCTATGCCAGATCTTTTGCTAAGATGTGGCGGTGGCAGTAGGATGCTTCGTGGGTAGATCGTTTCACAGACGCACGAGTCTCTACTAACTATCGCCTGTCATTTGTGCGTCCCTATTTGAACCTAGAGTACAACTACCTCTGCTTCCTCAGCATCCGCCGAATTTGCATGGTCATGCTCATACAAACAATCATTGTCTTCGGTGTGTTCCTCTACTGCACGCAGTACACAGTGGTGCAAAATGTATCCATATCCTTCCGCACCTGTAGCGTTTCTTTAATCACAATAAGGGAAGCAACTACCTCTCCCGTTTTTCATGTCTGGCACTACACACGGTGGCTGATGGAAGTTCTCCTGACATTCGCTAAACCCAAACCGTTCCATCAGGGCATAGCGCGAGCCATCACCCCAGATCACTTGTTTCCAGTCATTCACTGTCTAGTACCATCGTCGCTCTTTACGCTACTTCATGGGTCGCTTAGCACTGACTGCCTAAATTTATGGCTTATGTACACCGTCCCTCAACTCCCTACGCATGGTCATTGTGTTAGCTGAACTGCTAGTACTACTTTGAAATTCACGGGTGGTTCCTTCCGGTGATTTCATGCGATTTTTATAACCACTCTCGGCTGTGCTAGAAGGTCCCTATCTGTCACTACATGAGGCCTGTGTGGTGTGGGTTTAGCTATGGTTATTCCTTGGCTCTTTCGCAAACCAGTCACATCACCAACTGTCGAAATGGGCAGCTTTTGAAGGGTGGAAATCTGATGGATCTGTTACTCCGATGACATCCAACGGCTATCCCATCTTCGAAGTCACTGAGCACTCTTGGCCGACACTTCCTCCTTTCATACTGGCTGGTCCGCCTCTGGTGGGCAGATCTCCACTAGATGAAGTAATAAGCGCTATCCACACTTTTCGATTTCCAGAAGGCTTTCGACACCGTTGCTCACAAGCGTCTTCTAACCAAACAGCGTGCCTACGGAGTATCGCCTGAGTTGTGCGACTATATTCGTGATTTCCTGTCAGAAAGGTCACAGTTCGTAGTGACAGACGTAATATCCGGCGTTCCCCAAGGAAATGTTATAGGCCCTCTATTGTTGCTGAGACAATCTGAGTAGCCCTATTAGATTTTTTGCAGATGATGCTGTCATTTACCGTCTTGTAAAGTCATCAGATGATCAAATCGACTTACAAAATGATTTAGATATCTACATGGTGCGAAAAGTGGTAATTGACCCTGAATAAGGAAAAGTGCGAAGTTATTCACACGAGAACTAAAAGAAATCAGGAAAATAACGATTACGCCATAAGTCACACAAATCGGAAAACAGTAAATTCAAATAAGTACTTAGGGATTACAATTACAAGTAAACTAAATTGGAACGATCACATAGATAATATTGTGTGTAGAGCAAACGAAAAACTGCGATTCATTGGCAGAACACATAGAAGGTGCAACAGGTCAACTAAAGAGACTGCTTACAACACGCTTGTCTGCCCTATTCTGGAGTATTGTTGTGCAGTGTGGGATCCGCATCAGGTGAGACTGACGCATGACATCGAAACAGTACAAAGAAGGACAGCTCGGTTTGTATTATCGCTAAATAGAGGAGATAGTGTCACAGACATGATACGTGAATTGGAGTGGCAATCATTAAAACAAAGGCGTTTTTCGTTGTCACGGGACCTTCTCATGAAATTTCAACCACCAGTTTTCTTCTCCGATTTCTGTTGGCACCCACCTACATAGGGAGAAATGATCATCACGATAAAATAAGAGAAATCGGAGCTCGCAAAGAAAAATGTAAGTCCTCGTTTTTCCCACGTGCCGTTCGTGGGTGGAACGGTAAAGAGACAGCTGGAAGGTGCTTCAATGAACCCTGTGCCAGGCACTTTTTGTGGATAGCAGAGTAATCACGTAGATAGATGCAGATATTAGTTTTGAGATACTTCATGGTGAACACGTAGATTTACGAGATTGGTGATATCGTAGATTACGTGTCGTCCTGGTGTCATACTGGGTAACGCAATGAGCCTGTGACGAGCGGTTCCCAGGTGGTGGCCACGGGCCTGGAGCCTGGGAGGGTGGCGGCGGCCCTCCGGCGTCTGCAGCCGCAGCCCGCCTCGCAGGCGAAGGTCGCTCCGCGCGCGATAATCGATACTGCGAGGCGCGGCGCGGCGTGGCCCTAGCGGCGCGGCGCGGCCGCCCGCCCCTGGACAACCCCTGCCCTTTGTCGGCCGCCGCTGCTGCAGGGAGCGGCCCTAACCTAACCTATGGCGACGCCTCGGCGCCTCGACGCCTCTTCACGCCTCCGCTGTCCGCCAGATGAAGAGGTCGCGCCGCATTGGGAGTACAACTTTCCCTAGTGGGTCGCCTCGAGTCGTCTCGGGCGGGGCAGCCGCCACAGGGCTGGGGGCGCAAAGTGATCCCGGCCGGACGATGGAGTCGCAGTCCTGCCTCCGAACATCAGCGTGCAGTCACCCTGGACGCTTAAATTTATGACTCGATTGGGGAGACACGCAACGTGGTATCTTTCATGCAGAGTCGCCGACACGTTGATTATGACAACTATACACTGCCTGCTAAAAAAATGAAACACCCACACGGCACGGCAGAATCTCAAGCCCACTTTTGCACAATCGATGGACGTGGAAATGACTATACATTGTATGTTCTGTGGTATATACACTACTGGCCATTAAAATTGCTACACCACGAAGATGACGTGCTACAGACGGAAATTTTAACCAACAGGAAGAAGATACTGTAATTTGCAAATGATTAGCTTTTCAGAGCATTCACACAGGGCTGGCGCCGGTGGCGACTCCTACAACGTGCTGACATTAGGAAAGTTTCCAACCGATTTCTCATATACAGACAGCAGTTCACCAGCGTTGCCTGATGAAACGTTCTTGTGATGCCTTGTGTAAGGAGGAGAAATGCGTACCATCACGTTTCCAACTTTGATAAATGTCGGATTGTAGATTATCGCTATTGCGGTTTATCGTATCGCGACATTCCTGCTCCCGTTGGTCGACATCCAATGACTGTTAGCAGAATATAGAATCGGTGGGTTCAGGAGGGTAATACGGGACGCCGTGCTGAATCCCAGCGGCCTCGTATCACCAGCAATCGTGATGACAGGCATCTTATCCGCATGGCTGTAACGAATCGTGCAGCCACGTCTCGATCCCTGAGTCAAGAGATGGGGACGTTTGCAAGACAACAACCATCTGCACGAACAGTTCGACGACGTTTGCAGCACCATCGACTATCAGTTCGGAGACCATGGCTGCGGTTACCCATGACGCTGCATTACAGACAGGAGCGCCTGCGATGGCGTACTCGATGACGAACCTGGGTGCACGAATGCCAAAACGTCATTTTTCTGATGAATCCAAGTTCTGTTTACAGCATCATGATGGTCGAATCCGTGTTTGGCGACATCGCGGCGAAAGCACATTGGAAGCGTGTATTTGTCATCGCCATACTGGCGTATCACCCGGCGTGATGGTATGGGGTGCCATTGGTTACACGTCTCGGACACTTCTTGTTCGCACTGACGGCACTTTGAACAGTGGACGTTACACTTCAGATGTCTTACGACCCGTGGCTCTACCCTTCATTCGATCCCTGCGAAACCCTACATTTCAGCAGGATAATGCACGACCGCATGTTGCAGGTCCTGTACGGGCCTTTCTGGACACAGAAATTGTTCGACTGCTGCCCTGGCCAGCACATTCTCCAGATCTCTCAGCAATTGAAAACGTCTGGTCACAATACGCCAGTCACTACTCTTGATGAACTGTGGTATCGTGTTGAAGCTGCATGGGCAGCTGTACCTACACACGCCATCCAAGCTCTGTTTGACTCAATACCCAGGCGTATCAAGGCCGTTATTACGGCCAGAGGTGGTTGTTCTGGGTACTGATTTCTCAGGATCTATGCAACCAAATTGCGTGAAAATGTAATCACATATCAGTTCTAGTATAATATATTTGTCCAATGAATACCCGTTTATCATCTGCATTTCTTCTTAGTGTAGCAATTTTGATGGCCAGTAGTGTACGTATACATCTGCATGGGTACTCTGCAAATCACATGAAAGTCTTTGGCAGAGTGTTCATCGAACCTCTTTCATAATAATTCTCTATTATTCTACTCTCGAAAGGCGCGCAAAAAGCTAACACCTGTATCTTTCCGTACGAGCTCTGATTTCCTCTATTTTATTACGATCATCGTTTCTCCCTGTGCTGGTCCGCGCCAACAAAATATTTTCTCATGCTGAGGAGAAAGTTCATGGCTGAAATTCCGTGACAACATTTCGCCGCTACGAAAGCCTTTGTTTTAATTGTGTTCATCCCAAATCCTGTACCAAGTCCGTGACACACTCTCTTCTACTTCGCGATAACACAAAACGTACTGATCTTCGTTGAACTTTCTCGATGTACTCCGTTAATCCCATCTGTCAAGTATCCCAGACCGCGCAGCACTACACCAAAAAAAGGACGGATAATCGTAGTGCAGGCAGTCTCTTTCGTTGATCTGTTACATTTTCTAAGCGTTCTTCCAATAAAACGCGTCTTTGATCTGCCTTCTCCACAGAATTTTCTATAAGTTCTTTCCAATCTAAATTGTTCGTAATTGTAATTCCTAGGTATTTAGTTGAATTTACTGGCTTTGCATTAGATAGATTTATTGTCCAACCCAAGTTTAACGGATTATTTTTAGCACTCATGTGGATGACCTCACATTTTTCATTATATAGGGTCAACTGCAAATTTTCGCACAACTGAGACATCTTTTCTAAATCGTTTTGCAATTTGTTTTCATCTGTTGATGAGGTTACTAGACGATAAACGACAGCATCATCTGCAAACAACCTAAGGCGCCTGCTCAAATTGTCTCCTAAATCGTTTATATACATAAAGAACAGCAGAGGACCTGTCACACTACTTTGTGGAACGCCGGAAATCACTTCTGTTTTACTCAATGACTTTCCGTGCATTACTGCGAACTGTGACCTCTCTGAGAGGAAATCACAAATCCATTCACATAACTGAGAAGATATTCAATACGCAAGCCATTTCACTACAAGACGCTTGTGTGGTACAGTGTCAAAAGCCTTTTGGAAATCTAGAAATACAGAATCAATTTGAAATCCCTTATCAATAAGACTCAGCACTTCGTGTGTGTAAAGAGCTAGTTGTGTTTCACAAGAACGATGTTTTCTACATCTGTGTTGACGTGTATCAATAGACCTTTTCCTTCGAGGTTATTCATAATGTCCGAACACAATATATGTTCCAAATTCCTGCTTCATATCGACGTTAATAATATGAGCGCGTAATTTAGTAGATTATTCGTAGTACCTTTCTTGAAAATTGGTGTGACCTGTGCAACTTTCCAGTCTTTGGGTATGTATTCTTCGTCGAGCAAGCGGTTGTACATGATCGTTAAATATGGAGCTATTGCATCAGCATACTTTGAAAGGAACGTAACTGGTGTACTGTCTAGACTGGAAGACTTGCTTTTATTAAGTAATTTAAGAGACTTGACTACTCATAGAATAGGTACTTCTAAGTTACTCATGATGGGTGCTGTTCTTGATCTGAATTCTGGAATATTTACTTCGCTTTCTTCGACGAAGGAATATCCATAAGGATGTGTTTAGTAACACTACTTTGGAAACTTTGTAGTTGACAGTATTTCCATTGCTATCGCGCAGAGACGGCACTGATTGTGTTTTACTGCTAGCATACTTCAGATACGACCAGAATATCTTCGAATTTTTTGCCTTGTTTCTAGATAAAGTTTTGTTCTGGAAACAAGTAAAAGGATCTCGTATTGAAATCCGCACTAACTTTCGAGCTTATGTCAAATATCGGCAATCTTGGAAATTTTTGCGTTCGTTTGAATTTGGTACGCTTTTTCGTTGTTTCCGCAATATTATTTTGACCCGTTTTGTGTGCCAAGGGGGATCATCTCCGTCGTTTGTCGTAGTAATTACAGCGTCCACCAGAGTGAATTAGTGTTACGTGTGTTTAGTGTTCCTACTGTTGCTAACAGAGTGTAGGAGGGGCGTGAATAGCGTCAGATGTTGAGTGATCGGTGGGAAGGACACAGAGGTGCTATGTACTCGTATGAGACAGCGTTAACACCAACTGGCGGTGTTTGAGAGGGACATCATTGTGGATTTCAGTATGGCCAGCTGGTCTAAACGTACAATTCCCAGATTTGTGGGGCATTCGGATGTGACAGTGGCCAAACGTTGGACAACATGGGCTGTGAGAGCGGGCATAATCATTGTGAAGTCTACAGTCTACAAAGTCTGACTACCATAACGGACGGTTGGTTGGTTGATTCGGAGTAGGGGACCAAACAGCGAGGTGAATCGTGTCATCTGAATAGGGAAGAATGGGTAAGGAAGACGGCCGTGCTCTTTCAAAGGAATCATCCTGGCATTTGCCTGAAGCGATTTAGGGAAATCATGGAAAACCTAAATCAGAATGGCTAGATGTGCGTTTGAACCGTCGTCCGCCAGAATGCGAGTCCAGTGTGCTAACCTGTGTGCCACCTCGCTCGGTACCAGAATGGAAATCGCTATATGTGCACGAAGCACTTTGAAACCCCTTCACATATGCGCCTGCCGTCCAAGAACAAGTAATGGATTCTCTGCAATGTTCTGTTTCATCCTGCACCACCACTTGCCGTATGACGATACATGCACAATCACTACTCATGCTGGATCTGCTGTCACCCAAGAAAGCGCCCGACCCCATGTCTCGCTGCTCCACTCACTGTGCCATTCGCACCATCGCAAGTGGTGACGCCGATGTATGGTTGTCAGAAGAACACAAAATGATGGTCGTCACCACCACGCAGTGGTCGTGGCCCTGTGGGACATGGGATTGGTGCCTCGAAGTGCTGTTAAATGTGGTTGCAATTGCACCCCCTGTTTGACTTTGGGGTCTTCTTGCCTGTTGCACAATGTAATGATCATCTGATGCTGTAGTTGGCCATGGCCGACCACAGAATACTGCCTGTGCTTCGTAACCCTCCCCATGCACGTTAAATACTGCTTTGAGCATTGGGAGATCTCAGTATTACAGTCCCACTCGGTATGAATCCGTGACCGGGAAGTAAGGACTACTGCTGACGAATAGCATCGCATTGTGTTCAGTGATAAATCGCCGTTCTCCACTACCCCGGCTGACGATCGCCTGCGAATGTTGCTGCGACCTGGAAAGGGGTCACATTCCTTCAATGTTTTGTAGCGGCTAAGCAGTGTGGTCCCCAGTCGCTTGGTGTGGGGAGCCATAGGGTATGGCTACCGGCCGCATCTGCTTATCATTCAGGCAACTCAGACAACACAACGTCCTGCGTCCTCCCGTGTTGTCACTCATGCGACAGTATCGTTCTGCAACTTTTCAACAGCGCAGTGCTCGTCCACACATGAAAAGTGTCACAATGAACTTTACGTTTGATGTTCATGTATTCAGGTGACCAACAAGATCCCCAGAAGCGTCCTCGATAGAACAAAAAAAAAGTTCAAATGTGTGATAAACCTTATGGGACTTAACGGATAAGGTCATCAGGCCCTAAGCGTACACACTACTTGACCTAAAATATCCTAAGGACAAACACACACACCCATGCCCGAGGGAAGACTCGAACCTCCGCCGGGACCAGCCGCACAGTGCCTGACTGCAACGCCTTAGACCTCTCGGCTAATCCCGCGCGGCTCGATAGAACATGTGTAGGCCCAACTCGGAAGTAAACTTCGTCCCAGTGACAGTATCCAGGATACAACGTCTTTATTAAACCATCCCCAACCGAATCAGAGTAAGCTTTCAGGCTAGAGGAGTGCAACGTCATACCGATAAATAGGTTCATACTGTCAAATTCTTTGTAAATTTGACTCTATGTTACAGCGACTGAAATAGCACCAGAAACCCTCTAAACCTGTGGAGTAAGTAATATTTCATTTCCTCCTCCCGTTCAATGCGCTTCGCTTACTTTGTAAGGCCGTGTATTCTCTGCCCCTGAAGTGGATCTATCATTTAATAAACGTAAACATGGTCAGCAGAAGGGCGCTGCATGATGTTTATTCAATCGTGCGATTAGCTAATTTCGACTAATTTTCATTACAAAGCACATTTGTAGCATTTGTATCTCATTTACATCGTAGATGTTACAAATGTGCTTGACAATGACGCTTAGTCGAAATTAGTCAATCGTGCGATTAAATAAACACCGCATTACAGTCTACTACGGACCATGTTTACTTTTATCAAGCATCTGGAGGCTGTGGATCCTCCCAATTCAAAAAAATGGTTCAAATGGCTCTGAGCACTATGGGACTCAACTGCTGAGGTCATTAGTCCCCGAGAACTTAGAACTAGTTAAACCTAACTAACCTAAGGACATCACAAACACCCATGCCCGAGGAAGGATTCGAACCTGCGACCGTCCCAATTCAAAATTTTTAGTTCTGTCACTGCCAAGTTTAGCGTTGTCTAACCCTTCTGATTTTCCGTCATCCCTTTAGTGGCTGCGTGTGATGTATTCATTTCGATATAGTCCATTAGCTGTTATTTTCTTCTTCTTCTTGAATACATCTCTAATACTGTTTATTTGGAATCCTAGACACCTGATAGCAAATTGTCCGACTAACTAATAACGGATTGTCATTTTTATCGTCCTTACTCTTACTATACAAACATTGCTTAAGCTTAGTGCCAGCTGATGTTTAGATCTTCTCACATATTAATGCATAGTTAGTTCCAGTTAGCTGCTTGTACTTCATTATTCTTTCCAGCCACCATTCCTTCAGTGCTTCCTTCCTTACGCAGTCTCATCCTGTGTTAAAGTAATTGCTTTTCCCCCTTTTAACTGTTTCCAATACTTGTCTTCCCCAAACATACATATCCCAAGCGTCTAATCATTTATTCTCACTTCGTCGCAGAGTTCATGTTTCTAGAGCCTACAGGGCAACACTCCATACACAATACTTCATCCAGCTTTACCTTAATTGCTTTTTAATGGACCACATAAAATTTTTTGCCTCTGTAAACCATGTCTTTTGCAACAGCTTTTCCCATTTTTATTTCTTGAATACATGTTCCTGTTATTTGCTTATAGTTTATTATTCTTTCGTGCTAGAAGCTTGTTTCGACAGTATTGCCATTTTCTGGTAAAACCTGCAATCATTATACATAATATAGATGTCGTCAATAAGATGATAATCTACACAGAATGTGTACAAAGGTATATTTAGTTAAGTTGCTTATAACGTATATTGCGTATTGTGGCTATTTTCTTGCGGTCTTACATTATGAACACATGCATTTTTCATAAGATTTGGTAGTTGGTTCTTTCGAAGCGATAAACCAAATTAAAACATGTCCCAGAGATTACACAAACAACAGTTGAAGCCACAATATCTATGATATAGGTCAACCAAAATAAACATGTAGTGTCTCTGAATCAAGCTACAATGCTGTCGATATAGTACCAACATCCACTGTCTAAATAGAACCAACCGTCAAATCCCATGAAAAATACGTAACTGTTTATAATACAGGACAGCAGAAAACCTGCGAGCAAAGATGCAATATGTGTTTACATTATGAACAACTTAACTAAGTACACCTTTGTACATATTCTATGTATACTACCATCTACTGGACGACATCTTTCCTGTGTTTAATGATTGCAGGTTGTGCTACAAAATAGCAACAACGTCCAAATAAGCTTCTAGTACGAAAGAATAATAAACTATAAGTAGCTAACAGGAACTAACTACTCATTAAAATGTCGTTTTTTGACCTATACGTTGCAGACTCTACGACGAGGAAATTTTAACATTCTATATACACCATATTGATTTTCACTTAGTAACACCATTCTTATAGATTTAGTTATACTTTCTTCTATTTTCACGCCACTCCTTTGCTGGAAGAAATTTTACACAAATAATCTAAATAGATGTTATATGGAGCTGGATGGAGGTAACAGCATAGTCTTCACCCTTTCAAAATTTTAATTCCATCTCATCTCCATTCTTTCACTATTTGCGTTATATATAGAGTTATTTTTAGTCTCACCAATCTGTTGTCTCTCTCGACAGAGGTATAAATGACTTCAGATGCGCCCCAAAGAATTTATTGTTGTTCATCTTGTATGTTAACGACCGGTCACACAATAGTCATGCTAGCAATGACAATTTACGTATGATGAAGTTATTTATAATAAAGAACGGTATGAAAAAGTTGCACAGATTTGCTTCGAGGCCTCAACACCTTCAGGAAGTGGGCCAAAGATCGCGAACTTACTTCAGATATACAGAAATCTAAAACGGTGCACAACAAAATACGGAGAATATTACACTACTGGCCATTAAAATTGATACACCAAAAAGAAAAGCAGATCATAAACAGGTATTCATTGGACAAATATATTTCACTAGGACTGACATGTGATTACATTTTCACGCAATTTGGGTGCATAGATCCTGAGAAATCAGTACCCAGAACAACCACCTCTGGCCGTAATAACGGCCTTGATACGCCTGGGTATTGAGTCAAACAGAGCTTGGATGGCGTGTGTAGGTACAGCTGCCCATGCAGCTTCAACACGATACCACAGTTCATCAAGAGTAGTGACTGGCGTATTGTGACCAGACGTTTTCAATTGCTGAGAGATCTGGAGAATGTGCTGGCCAGGGCAGCAGTCGAACAATTTCTGTGTCCAGAAAGGCCCGTACAGGACCTGCAACATGCGGTCGTGCATTATCCTGCTGAAATGTAGGGTTTCGCAGGGATCGGATAAAGAGTAGAACCACGGGTCGTAACACCTCTGAAATGTAACGTCCACTGTTTAAAGTGCCGTTAGTGCGAACAAGAGGTGACCGAGACGTGTAACCAATGGCACCCCATACCATCACGCCGAGTGATACGCCAGTATGGCGATGACGAATACACGCTTCCAATGTGCGTTTACAGCGATGTCGCCAAACACGGATTCGACCATCATGATGCTGTAAACAGATCCTGGATTCATCCGAAAAATTGACGTTTTGCCATTCGTGCACCCACGTTCGTCGTTGAGTACACCATCGCAGGCGCTCCTGTCTGTGATGCAGCGTCAAGGGTAATCGCAGTCATGGTCCCCGAGCTGATAGTTCATGCTGCTGGAAACGTCGTCGAACTGTTCGTGCAGATGGTTGTTGTCTTGCAAACGTCCCCATCTGTTGACTCGGTGATCGAGACGTGGCTGCACGATCCATTATAGCCATGCGTATAAGATGCCTGTCATCTCGACTGGTAGTGATACGAGGCCGTTGGGATCCAGCACGGCGTTCCGTATTACCCTCCTGAACCCACCGATTCCATATTCTGCTAACAGTCATTGGATATCGACCAACGCGAGCAGCAATGTCGCGATACGATAAACTGCAATCGCGATAGGCTAGTATCCGACTTACGTCAATGTCGGAAACGTGATGGTATGCATTTCTCCTCCTTACGTGAAGCATCACCATAACGTTTCACCAGGCAACGCCGGTCAACTGCTGTTTGTGTATGAGAAATCGGTTGGAAAGGTTCCTCATGTCAGCACGTTGTAGGTGCTGCCACCGGCGCCAACCTTGTGTGAATGCTGTGAAAAGCTACTCATTTGCATATCACAGCATCTTCTTCCTGTCGGTTAAATTTCGCGTCTGTAGCACGTCATCTTCGTGGTGTAGCAATTTTAATGGCCAGTAGTGTAGTGTCCATGATTACAGTATCAATGAGTCACATCTGGGATCAGCTAACTCATACAAATACCTGAGGGTAGCTCTGTGGAGATACGAAATGGGGTGATCAGATAGGCTCAGTCGCTGACGAAGTAGGTGGTTTGTGGACTTCGGATCATTGCTAATATACAGGAAAAATGTAGTCCGTCTTCAAATAAGACGAAGAGGAAAACATTAGTTCGAGGTTTTCAAGAACTTTGCTCCAGTGATTGGGTTCCATACCAAAGAGAACTAACAGGGGATATTGAACAAATAGAAAGTAAGGCAGCGCTAATGACAACAGGTTTTTTGAGCTTTTTAAAAAGATTTCTATGTCGTCTTTGACTATATAGCTTCTTATTAACAAAATACGCTACTGCATTTACGACCATGTAACAATTATGAAATGGAGAACTACGAATTATTCTCGACTTGATGATAGCCGAAAGGCCGAAATTCCAATCGTGAATTTTCTGAATAAATAGTTTTCTGTGAAAGGCGAGTATGACGTTGTTTAAAAAACTGTAAAGTATGTTTAGACTTCGGTGCAACAAGAACAACCAAGAAAGGAACAATGAAATAATTTGAAAACCTTGCACAGGCTGTCGGTTCCAACTGACGAAATTTCAATAGCGACCTTTTTTTCTTTGTCGTTGGCTTCCTTCTGCCAACGTCAATATCAATGTCGTCTCTATACAGGTTGAGACAGTGAAGACAAGCCACTCGAAATATATCCAGAACGAATAAAAAATCGAGGTGCGGTTTTACGCCAAGTTGCAGCGGAGTATACGGCGAATTTCCTCACGTTCGAAAGTAATTTTTATCATTTATAGTCACCGAATTCGGAACGGACTTTCTTTTTTTATATCTAATGGAACTACATAATTTTTTGTATGGAACTTCAGAACGTCATAACGTGTATGGGGCTCGATCAAATAGTATCAGGATAACAGTGCCTTAAACCACTGTCCCGCCATCAGGGGAAGATGTTCCACAAGTGTCTGCCATGTTATACCAAATGTGAGCGAGCACCTAACTATGGTGTGGTTCGTGTGTTTATTATCACGGCTGTCAAACCAAGTGCACAAAATGTTGACCTTGCTACACGCTATAAAGTGATTCTGAAAAAATAATACTTGCGCGTTGAATATTATGTGGAGTTAACAGCAGCACAGGCCCATGTTATGAGGCATTTCATGGGTTCGGGAGTCGTCAGTGTTTCCTCATAGTCTTCTTGTTTTAATTTTCACCGCAGACAAAAGAATTGACGTGTAGGTTTGGTGAGTGTACAAACCACTTTGCGTTTGCTAAAGGACTGTTCCAATGGTCTCTAATAGTTCGCTTAACACCTCCGGAACGGGAGGAACATTTGTCGTGTCAGTACCACACTGATTGTCTTATGCCCAGTGGGACGTCATCCAATAACTGCAGCCGCAGCATGTCTTAGGAACTAGAGATCCTTGAATGTATTTGTTTTTTGGAAGAACACACCGACATTTGAATGCGTGTTTCTGTATGTTTGCTGTGTACAATCCAGATTTCGGCTTTCACGCCATCATGTGGTACAACGTTCTTAGACTATTAACATCGCTTTGCTGTGTAATGAACAGAATGACATTTACAAAGTTAAACGCATTCTTTCAACATGACGCAAATGATATATAATGTTAAGCAAATATACTGAACTGCGTAAATGTTATTCTGCACAGTCCATAGCCAAATGATGTTTTTGTATAAGAACGTAGTACTCGGTAATGGTGTGAAAACCTAAATCTAGAGTCTACACACGTAATATACAGAAATACTGTCAAATGGCGGTGTAAGCCTTCAAAAAATACTGTATGACTGGCTCAGTACCATCGAATTTTTAAAAAATGTAATTAGATTCCCATCAGTAAAACATGAAACAATGACGCAGGTCTTGAGAAACACTCACGAAACTTTGATAGACCAAGAAATTTATTTTTACAGCTTTCTTGAGTCAGCGTGTATTTTCATTTGACGATTATGGCATATTGCGAAGATTGACTTAGTCATGGTTTGCAAGAGACGCATCTCCTTTAAATAAAATTTTGCGCTGATATGCCGCATCACTTTGCACTTTTCGTAGATAACGTTCGGAGAAGTAAACAATTCTGGAAGTCAGTGTCATGAGATTGTAAATGCAGCGAAATGTGTCGAGAACGAAATGCGATGGAATGGAATGTTCGCAGAACACCCGTTTGGTTGATCCTTCTCGTATATCCGAGATGCCTCTCAGTGACATTCGCATTGTGTCTTACTGTTCCTGAAATGTTAATTTTTTTTCTTTCATGAGTTGCGCTTCTTATTCTTTGACGTATTTTATTTTTCACCTTTTCAGTTTCTGGAACTTCATTTTAGAATGTTGCAAAACCAGATCTTGATTGCTTGGCACGATCTGGATACTCTTTAGCATACAATCGCACCGATGCTGCAATAGTTTGGCGACGTTCACCTTTTCGACTGTCGCATACACTGTAAATGTCTCAATAGCTGTACGAGCAAGTTATTTGATTTCTACAACAGAAGAACAGAGACTGATGGATTTCAAGCGCACCGGTACACACGAGAACCGTACCTGACTTAATTGTTTGTTTGTATGTCGTATAATAGGATAGACACTTGTAGAGCCTCTCCTCTGACGGCGTGACACTGCTTTGCTGCTCTATTATCTTGATACTATTTGATTACGTCCCATACACTTTACGACGTCGAAATTATTTTAGAAGCTTCTTCCAAACGCCACGGAAAAAAAGCATTTAGTTCAATTACAGAGAAAAAAGTCGTAATTTGGCGACTATAAACGATAAAAAATACTTGAGAACATGAGGCAATTTGCCATATCGTCCGCTATAAATTGTCAAAAATGACACCTCCATATACACACATAAAAAAAGTGTTGCATCACCCCGGTTCCCAGAACTCCTGAACATAGACGTTGACTGTGGATATTGTATCACAGATACAGTCCCTTTCACTGTTCAGTGATGTCACCAAACCAGCCCAAAGATGCATGAGCAGCCCCTATTAGACGGAGGGGGTCAGACAGCCGATCAGTTCCAGTAATTTCACTAGGAAAGAGGTACACGGCACCTGTTGTCTGTAGTTCAACCATGTCTAGACGGTCATTACCGAGGTTATATCGCGTCCGCATTCTTACTTTGTGCCAGGAAGAGCTCTCAACAAGGGAAGTGTCCAGGCGTCTCGGAGTGAACCAAAGAGATGTTGTTCGAACATGGAGGAGATACAGAGAGACAGGAATTGTCGATGACATGCCTCGCTCAGGCCGCCCACAGCCTTCTACTGCAGTGGATGACCGCTACCTACGGATTATGGCTCGGAGGAATCGTGACAGAAACGCCACCATATTGAATAATGCTTTCTGTGCAGCCACCGGATGTCATGTTACGACGCGAACTGTGCGCAATAGGCTGCATGATGCGCAACTGCACTCCCGACGTCCATGGCGAGATACATCTTTGCAACCATGACACCATGCAGCATGTTACAGATGGGTCCAACAACATACCGAATGGACCGCTCAGGATTCGTGTGACGTTCTCTTCACCGACGAGTGTCGCATATGCCTTCAACCAGACAATCGTCCGAGACGTGTTTGGAGGCAACCTGGTCAGTCTGAACGCCTTAGACAAACAGTCAAGCGGGTGCAGCAGGGTGGAGGTTTCCTGCTGTTTTGGGCTGGCATTACGTGGGACCGACGTACGCCGCTGGTAGTCATCGAAGGTGCCGTAACGGCTGTACGATACGTGAATGCCATGCTCCGACCGATAGTGCAACCATATCGGCAGCATATTGGCGATGCATTCGTCTTCATGGACGAAAAATCGCGCCCCCATCGTGTACATCTTGTGAATGACTTCCTTCGGGATAACGACATCGCTCGACTAGAGAGGCCACCATTTTCTCCAGACATGAACCCTCAGAACATTGTACACAATTTTACGTACTGCTCTACCTGCGACTTTGTGGACAGCATATTTCACCGACACCGAGACGTCACACCTTCGATCGATGTCGTAATTAAAATGCTAAACATCCTCGCAAGCTTACAATAATTATTCAGTCCATTATCTTTGGGATCATCAGTCTTCTAACAGGACTGATGCTGTCTGCAGCCGGACAGGGTGGCCGAGCGGTTCTATGCGCTACAGTCTGGAAGCACACGACCGCTACGGTCGCAGGTTCGAATCCTGCCTCGGGCATGGATGTGTGTGATGTCCTTAGGTTAGTCAGGTTTAAGTAGTTCTAAGTTCTAGGGCACTGATGACCTCAGATGTTAAGTCCCAAAGTGCTCAGAGCCATTTTAACCATTTTTTTGCTGTCTGCAACGATCATCTCTCGTGTGCCAATTCTTCATCTCAGAGTAGCTCTTACATCCATTCTTCTTGTCCATGCTTTCTACGTATTCCTTTCCCAACTGATTCTGCGGACACTTTCCTCATCCATCTTTTTTTCAGTCCACTTGATTTTCAGTGTCCTTCTGCGGCACCACATCTCAAACGCTTCGATTCTCGTTACTTGTCCGCAGCTCGTGGTCGTGCGGCAGCGTTCTCGCTTCCCACGCCCGGGTTCCCGGGTTCGATTCCCGGCGGGATCAGGGATTTTCTCTGCTTCGTGATGACTGGGTGTTGTGTGCTGTCCTTAGGTTAGTTAGGTTTAATTAGTTCTAAGTTCTAGGGGACTGATGACCGTAGATGTTAAGTCCCATAGTGCTCAGAGCCATTTGAACCATTTGATCTCGTTACTTCTCGTTTTACCATATTGCATAATTTGCTCCCATACAGTGCTGTGATCCAGACGCTCAACCTTACAACAACTTTGTCAAATCAGTACCTGTTTTAACTAGTAAATTTCTCTTAGGTAAGAATGCCGTCTTTTCCTGTAGATATCTTGTTCAAGAGTTGTTTTGCTTCCGATGTAACAGACTCCTATCATTACGTGTTGTACAATTTTGATAGTAAGTTTCCCACTATCCTCACTTCTGGAGCTCGTCAGTATTTTTATCTTCCTTTGAGGTACCCAAAGCGCGTATTCTGTGGCCCCTTAGACTATTCGCTCACTTCAATAGGTCCGGTAATTCTCCCTCACTTTTACAGTGCATTAGCGCGCATATTAAACCGATTGTAAACTTTCCATAAGAAGACACTCCGTACTTTTCACAGTTTTGCCTGATAGATGAAGACTGAGCTAGTTAAACAATATGAGCACTGAGTTTAACGCTGATACAAACAGAACTGGGGCTCAAGAATATCCCACGCATAACATGCACTGGAAGCTGTGATGAATTCCTCCCGAGCCGCGGCATCAACATGACAGCCGCCTCAGAACTCGCGGCAGGATAGAGAAGTCACCTTTGGCACCCATACAACAAGGATACTTGGGAACTACAAACAGAGACGACAGATGAGAGAAGTCAGTTTCAGAAGTCCCCGTCCCGCAGAGTGCCGTCTGGCTGGAGACGATCGGCACAAATCCAATCAGAACGTGAGGTGCAAACGGAAGTACTGCTGCAGCGAGGCGGTTCTGCAGTGTCCCGCCAATCGATCTAAAGCTGCAGCTCCAAGTAGAGACACGACAGTTCGTGCGAGATTTGTCTGTCATGGAGTTCAACGCCTATAACGCCATTCACTGGGATGGTCCTTCTTTTATATCTTACGAAGGTCGTAAAACACTTCACACTGATACAGTAACGTTTCCGAAATTTCCTGCTGATGTGTCGCCCACACCGACACAGGTAAAGCAGCGATCAACGTTTATTGACCAAGGAGAGAAACACATCACAACTACAGTGTCTCACAGGTATGAGGACGTGGCAGTGTGGTGACTCCAGAGTCTGACAAAGTAACACAACTATGATCTTCGTAGACGAAGACACTTATATAGAAAATATCCTGAATCAAATCAAGCTGTCCTGAATAACACCAGAACAGGACAGGAAAGTCCGTCCCTGCTATAGTCTGCACCTAGGGAAACAAACGACGGATGCTAAATACAGCGGCGTTGGTCCCTATGATGGGGTGAGTCGCACCGCCTGGGGATTAGGAGAGGCCCTCGAGGCCAGAAGACCTGACCTGTGCCGGTCTGCCGCCGACTTTTATAGCGGCCGGCGACGGAATACTGTCGGCACTGTTTTTTGGTCACGTGTGTGCGGACCTGGACACGTGCTTTGAAGTGGCGCCCTCTGCTAGTGCTGGCACCGCCGTCTGGTGTCCGTCCGTTATTGCTGCAGGGCGAGTGAAGCGTGCAGGGGCCCTGTAGGCTGCACGCGTGACTGACATGCCCGAAGGGCAGTATAGCACTAGTAACCAGAAATAATGGTCTGCGTGAATCCAAACTCAGTCAATACGCAAAACAACGAGCCAACAATAAATGATAAAGATACTAGACACATGGGAAACGCGTAAATACCGTATGTTCTGTCCCTTGGTATGTCAGTGTTGGGACAAGATCAACCACTGAAGAAAGGTCAAGTGCAGCGTGATTTGTTCGTTCTTATTTTACATGAACGATCCATCAAGTAAGACGGACTTTTGCTGATTTCCTGGTGACGCTGTTGTGTTCGGGAAAATGTTGTATTTAGGCGACTGTATGGGTAGTTCAGGATGCCCTTGACAGATTTCTATTTGCTGCGATATAAAACAGCTTGCGTTAGATATGGATAAAAGTAAGTTAATGTGGATGGGTACAGAAACATAACATTAGAATACGTCATGGACGTTACGAAGAGTGAGCCACCTATGAGGACCAAATATCTACAAGTGGCGTTGCGAAACGATATGAAATGGAACGAGCACATAGCATCACTCGTAGGAAAGGCGAAAGACCGGGTACAGATCAGAGACCTCTGGAAAAGTGTAGTGCACCGAAGACTCCTGTTGACGTTCATTCCACTTAGTTCTCTGACTGTAATGCTATGATCAGACAGCACGTACAACTGTCTCCTATGTGACTTTTTTCCAGTTTTATCCAGTGTTATCTGCTGTAAGAATATAGAAATTTTAATCCTACGACATTCTGTTGTGTTCAGCATTTTTAATGGATTTATTACATGCTTAAATCGACAAGTATCTACAATTAGTGATTTTCTTGTGTAGCGGCTATATGAGTACTTGTGCAACGATGAAGTGCTATTCAACTTTTAGAGGTCGTCACTACCTAACAGCTGACACAAGGTTATCCGTGTAGCTGTTTGCAATTAATTGCAATGATTACGCTATTTATTAGTCTGTAAGCACCTGCGTAATTCCTAAAGTAAAAGACCCCCAAATGGGTTAATGGCCAGTAATTTTGTTTAGCGAGAGTTATCTCCGTGCATCTCCCACATCCATCGCGCGCGGGGCCGCATGTGTGTGTGTGTGTGTGTTTGCGTGTTTGTTTCCACACTTGTTTTACACACCATAATAAATACTTCCTGTTTCCTCCGTCATTGGCCACAGGAAGTACATTTACTATTTACGACGTATGAAACTGATAAGGGAGGCCACGACGTTGGGATCACGGATTTACTTTGAACTTTCTGTACCTTTAGTAGGCCATTAAAACAACGTAATGAGCTGGTAGTAGGGTGCACTACTATGGCAATTCCGAGAAAATCGCTCGAGAAGTTTAACGCGTCTATTATGTACCTGATGTAGCTGTGCGAAGGTACTGGCGGTAAGAAGTGGGGTCAAGTGGTGTGCCGGCACGGTAGCTCAGCGTGTTCGGTCAGAGGGTTTAGCTACCCTCTGTAATAAAAAAACTGAGTGAACGGATCAACGAACAACCTGAACGAGTGTCATCGGACGTCCGACACGAAGAAATTCAACGAACAATGTAGAACAAAATAAGAATAACAAAAAAATGTGGTTAGCGTTCGCGCTGTGAAAAAGTGTCACGGACAAGACGGCAGTTCTAATCCCGCTAACACTTGTTTTCCAATCAATATTTCTTTTCATCACTTGTCACATTATTTAATTTATATGACATTTGAGAGGTAATATAATGAAAAGAAAACAACGTGGATTTTCATGAAACTGTAGTGGATTTCATACGTTATTTCACTCTTTATAACAGTAAATCAAATTTTTAAGGACGAGGGACAGGCTAGGAAAGCCCAATTCAAACTACGATAAATAATGAGGCAAATGACGTTATTAGGAATCAGCAATAAGTCACAATGTGCCAGACCACAAAGTAATGTGCAATTCTTCATCGGATATGCTCTAGACGTGACACGTTGCAGAATGGCATTTGTCATAGAGACACGCAAAACATTAATTGAAACTTCATGCTAATGCTTCATGCAAATATGCGTGTTTTTTTCATTATATTACCACTCAAATGTCATATAAATGAAATAATACTACCACTGATGACAAAAATGGATTAATAATTAGTTGTGAATGGGAATCGACCATTTCCTCATACACGTGCATCTTACGGAGCTCGAGCTCTAACCTCTTCACAAACCGAGGCTGCTCAGCGCAGCAGCCGGCCGGTGTGGCCGAGCGGTTCTAGGCGCTTCAGTCTGGAACCGCTCGACCGCTACGGTCGCAGATTCGAATCCTGCGTCGGGCATGGATGTGTGTGATGTCCTTAGGTCGGTTAGGTTTAAGTAGTTCTAAGTATAGGGGACTGATGACCTCAGATATTAAGTCCCATAGCGCTCAGAGCCATTTGAACCATTCAGGGCAGCAGACGAAGCACGTTTGTAAAGCTGCTAACTTGAAATTGGGTATTCATGCGCAAAGGAGAATTGTATCTTATAGTGGAATCGGCTATTATGGATTCTTATTCACTACTAGGGCTTCAATGAAACACAAAACATTTGACTACATGCTGTAATTTAAGATCCACGTTCGACGTAAATGGCATAACGGCTTGTTTATACCATCCACTCTCTTCCGCTTAACAGTCCTCATTTCATACAAGAGGTAGTGCCTCAAGCTAGTAATAATGATTTTGACAAAATGTTAGTCTTATTGTACCTAGTACAGCCGTAACAAATTAATAGTAGGCGTACGGACTTCTGCTCGTTGTGGTACAAGTAATCAGTGTTACTTCATGATATCGAATTCCCGTGAAAGGTGCAATTCCCATTTGTAAGCAACTACCTAACTACGAGTTAGCAGGTGTGGAAAGGTAGTTCGTCTGCTGAGCTGGGCGAACGAACCGCTGCCAGTCTTTCTCGTAGGCTCCGTTACAAACAGTGAATGAGAATTCGTGCACGAAACGGTCGTCCTATGATACAACACGGTGTCGAAATGACATGGGCCAATGGCTGCCTACGCAGCAGCTATTTCGATCTTCTCGAGTGGAAATCGTCGCTTTCATCAGATACATTAGTTGTACAGCAGAGGATTAAAACGTCTCTTGCGATTTCCTCTGAATTGCCAGAGTAGTCCACTTTACTCCTTGTACATTATATTGTTTTAATGACCTACTAAATGAGTACAAAGTTTGAAGTAAATCTGTGATCCCAACGTCGTGGCGTCCCCTTGTGATATTTCGGAAGCGTCACACCTTCCAACCTGCTACAGACGGCTGCCTGCCTGCCCGTCCCTGACACTCTGACCCACCAGTCCGAGTGACCGCCGCCAGAGTCGCGTCCAACTCTCGGGTCTTATAGCCTGTCATGTCAGCACGAAGTCGGTGAGTTCGTGCGGGGTTAGTACGATCGGACTCGCAGAAGTTGGTGTGTCAGGCACTCACATTTCGCCGCGAAGAGAACAACCTGTTACTGAAGTGCTGAGGGAGCATATATGTAAATGGGTTCCACACGGTGACACCCAAGCACTCGTATTACTCTTTTACGCTTCACGTGCTAGGTGTCTGGTTGATGTGGTGCACTTCTCTGCCTTAGACATTCCAGACATCTTCGGCAGGGATTACATATAACTGCCGAGCGAGGTGGCGCATTGGTTAATACAAGGCCGATCCGAGAAAGTTTTTCCACATTAGCGACTTTTAATCTGGCTCCCCTTCCTCTGCTCTCCTTTCGTACACTTTCCCTGTGTCAGTTCTCGCTACTAATTGTGATACATCCTGCATAGGATGGCGCCTCTGGTGACCTCTCAGCCTGGTCTCCCAAGCGGTGGCGTGTGTCGCTTCGGCCTGAAATCGTCCCTGGGTCAAGCACGATGGACTCGAAAGGACGACGGTTCAGATTCCCGTTCGACCACCCAGATTTACGTTTCCTGTGATTTATCTAAATCGCTGTGGGCAGATGCCTGGATGGTTTCCTCTGAAAAAGACGCGGCCGATGTAATTACTGATTTTGCTCGGTACTCCGCCACTGTTCGTTCTGTCAGGGCAAAAGTAAAAGTAAAGTTACGCGTTCTAGCCCTAGACGCGATAGTCTGGCCACACCTATAACCGTGTCAACGTCTGTCAATGGAGTCTTCGGATGCGGTATGTGAGGCCACGTGGTCAGTGCAGTCGTTGTTGGGTTTCTTGAACTTGGAAGAGCCACTAATACATCGAGTACCTGCTCAGTTGACCTCACGAAGCTGAGTGCGCACCGTGTGAGTCCTCCCACAAAAGAAAAAGCACAGACGTAACCAGGTATCGAACCCGGGTACCCCACATGGTAGTCAGCTGAAATGACCAACTCGGCTACTGAGGTTGATCCTGTCAACTTATTCATTCCAGTTTCTTATGTTATCGTCAGCATTGTTTCTCAAATTAAATATATTTAACTCCATTCCGATGAAGCCGTTTCATAAACTGTGTACTCTGGTATAGCCTTCCGCAATCCTAAAAATTCTCATTTCAGTTGCCTGATTCTTATTTTCTTTGTGGTTTGTAAATGATCCATCACTTACTTCTGTAGGCTAATGTCAAAGCGGCCATTACGTTATAAAACGTCATTTGTTTATTATTTCCTTCTTTTTTCTCAAGTACGTGTTTATTTTTCCACGTATGTTCCTAAACTGCTGCTTTGTTGTCTACACTTTTGTGTAAACTCTCGTTACATATCTGGTCTTTCTTTTAAACTATAATTTATTCGATCTGGCCATGAACAATTCCCATATTTCATATCAAATCACGAATTCCCATTTTAAAGTATTATATGCAAAGTAGCAAGGCGCTTTATTCAGAGAGTTACTAACGAACGTCCCTTTTGTTCCACAACTGCTATATAAACTTAACGCACGTATTGTTAACGCCTTTAGCGTTTGGACGTCTTTACCATCTGGAAGTTTTTGTGTTCCACATTTTAGTGTCCAAGGCTTTAGCGTATGAGTCCTCAGTATTGGCGTCTCTTAAATTCATCCGCCACTGCGTGAAATAGTTAACTTCATTGGAAGCCTGGATTGTTAAAAGTAAAATTCAGTTCGTTTAATTTGTCAGAAAGTACGAAAACTAACAGAACTGAGATAACGCTAACATCTAGTGAACATATCAATCGTTAAAAGACCGATACCATTAATTCCAGTTTAAGAAATACCGTTGTTTCCGAAGCTATTATTCTAACATCCCATCGCAACTTAACTTTAGATTATAGATCCTTTTCGGAAATTTATTATCGAGCTCAAGTGTGACCATTCACAGTAATGAATCATAACAAAGAAAGTGTGTTAATAAAAGCCGAGTTAAGGAAAAGCTATAGTCTCCTACGATTTCGAACAGAGTACGACGGGAAGTGAACCGTGTATTGGGTTATCTCTGGACCATAATAATAATAATAATAGTAATAAAATAACAATAATAGCTTATTCCAATAATATTAAAAGGATTAACTCTGAACAGGCTAAACATCGTGCTGCGTTAAATGAAACTTGTGTCTTTTGAATGAATTAATTCGGCGTA